>NC_047038.1:3620812-3835812 GCF_011762595.2 Tursiops truncatus
TGGGTCAGGTATACTCACCTCCCCACCTGGGGGGCTATTTTGAGCTGATCCTGAGAAGTTGGTCTGTCCTGGAACCACCCCCAGGGGTGGGCGGGCAGGGCAGCAGAGCTGAGAGCTAGCCGCTTCCTTCCTCAGGGAGGCTGGCCTCTGGTTGGGGGCGGGGGTCTGCCCATGTGCTGAGCATCTCTTCTTTTTCTGATGCTTTGACATCCTGGGACCTTGCTGACCGTGGAGGGACAGCCCTTCCCAGGGCCACCCAGTTCCCGGAGACGTCAAGGACTTGCCTGCAAACAGGCCTTTCATACGTGAGCCAACCAATGCAGAGTCCCCAGCCCAGCCAGCTCCTTTATGAGGTTCGCCCATGCTGGACCACTGTCCCCTGCCCTAGTCACCCCCGGGCCAGGTGCCCGACAGCTGGGACAGCCCCTGGTCCCAGAGCTTTCACTGAAATTATTCGGACCAGCCCATCCTAAGCCTGTTTGCCCTGCCTCACCCATTCCTTCCTGTGAAAACCACAGGAAAAGCTCTTGTTCCCACTTTCCCCCCTCCCTCCGCCTCCTGCCCTGCCCTGGCGCTTCCCCATGTGGCCCTGTGTGGCCTGGCGTGGCCTGTTGTGGTGTGGCCTTATGGGGAACGGGGAGTGTGACAAACTTTCCTGTTCGATGGCAGGCATCTGCTGATCTGTTGGCCCTCCCTCCATACTGCGGGATGCGGTTTAAACGCCCCCGGTCCTGTGGAAAGGGCATGGGCTGCGTTTCCTGGGTATCAAGTGATGGGAGATGACCTGTCCGTGAAATACCCTGCAACACCCGTTAAGACTCTAATTGAGCTGAAATCCTTTTCTCTGGGGGTTATCTTTCCAGCAGGATAAACACTGCCATTTTCTTCAACTAATCATTCATTCATTTATTCATTCGGGGACTACTTATTGAACCCCTACTGTGCTTGGGGCACTGGAGACACAAAACTGTAAACAAAAGTGGCAGCACCGGCTCCTCACTGCTGCTGGTGATCGACACGCACCTGGCACAGACAACCTGGCTAATAAACACGTAATTATAAATTGTGAAAAGCCACGAAGAGCGACACCCGGCTTCTGGTGGTGACAGATGCGAGCCGTGGACAGCCCTCCATGGGACACAAGGAGAAGAAGTCTCCCCGGGCGTTATCGTGCTCATTCCCACCCCTCTGCATCAGGGACCTTGCGGGTCCCAGGAACACTCCTGCACCAGTGTTGGGAGAAGGTCCCTGGCACAGGGGGTGTTCTTCAAAAGCTCCGTGGTGGCTGCTTTTTGCAAATCCGAGCTGAGAGTAGGAGCTCTCACCCCTGAGCTTGGGTCCCTGAATTCCGTGGGATGAAGAAGATTCTGGAGGAGGAGAGCCCAGGTGATGTCAGGGTGACTCATTGATCCTGGTGTCCCTAGGATTGGGATCCACGGACATCCCACTAAGTTCCCAACTTGACCGCTAACAGAGAAAACTGCAAACACACTCTGGACCTGGTGCTTCAAGACCAACTTGAGTCGCCACGACAGTTGGGACCGTTAACACCTCCCAGACCAGGATGGTCACGCACCTGGAGCCCCGGGAGTCCAGGAGAGGTTGCATCCCCTTGAAGCCTCATGGCGAACTGGTTCTGTAACGTGCATCCCCTCCTAACCCTCCCCATGGGTGTGCACGTCGGGGGAGACTGCGCTGGGGGTTGGGGGAGAGCCCGTGCACCCTGGGGGGTTGATGGACGCTGGCTTCCGTCCGAGGCAGGTTCCTGGGGGTCTCCAGTTCCACTGAGACCCTCCGACCACAGCAGAGTTTGTGGGGATCGGGTTCCTGGTGGACCTTTGGCCCCTGCCTGTGCCACAGGGGTCTGGTGTGATGATTCCCCTGGTTCCTGAAAGTGTGGGCGGAATACAGCCTGGGCCACGGGAAGAATCCCCTCTTGGTTTCCAGACACAGTCGGTTCCTGTGGTAGAAAGCCCCCCCGCCCCCCCCAAAGTCCTCTTCCTCCTAAAACAGTAAACACAGCGATCTTTCGACCCTAGAGGAACCGCAGACAGTCCTGCCATCCGGGCCCTGAAGGTCACAGGGCAGCGACTCCGCCCACATCCCCATCCAGTTGTCCATTTTCCGTGTGAGAGACGATGGTGAGCACATTGCAGCTGCTGATGCAGAGGTGGCACCTTTTACGGCAATACGCACAGCTCCCAGCGCCTGGGATGCAGCTGACCCTTTTGGTTCCATGCCTGTTGGTGAAGTTGCTCCCACCTGGAGGGAATCAGCGCATCTCACAGGTCCAGGCAAACGCTGCAGCTCTTTCTAGGCGGCCAGGGAGGCTGGCATTTCCTCCTTCAGAACCTCAGCAGCATCAATGACGCTGACTGGGTCTGGCGAGGAGAAAACAGCAAGTTCTCTCCAAGCCTTCGTGGGACACAGATGACCAGCGGCTCTGGGCATTGCACACCGGGAGGATTTCGGAAAAGGGAGCTAGAGGCTTGTGCAACCATGAGAAGGGCTGGTGGCCAGTAAGTCAGGAATCACCGTTGATTCCCTAAGTCATTGGCGCTAAAGAGGGCAGCTCTCGAGAACCGGAAGCTTCTGCAAATCTCAGGAACCTCTTGGGAATTCTCAGTAACTGCCCGAATCTATGGCCGCAAAGCAAACGTTCCCAATCTCGTGTCCATCCATACATCTACCTGTATCCAACTCCTGGGATAACAGAGCCCCAGTCTGTCCAAATCCACACACGTGTCTCTTGTTGGGCAGATGCCACCTCTGTCCAGCTTCTCAGGAGCCCTTCCAAGGGGATGTTAGTGATGCTGGGTGGGTGACAGACAGTGCAGCACGTGGAACAAGTAAAGGCAGCGATGCGTCACCTCGTGGGCCGTTCCTGTCCCGACGCCAAAACAGAAGGCGCGGGAGCCGATCGAAGCACCCACCTCTCACCCTGCAGTTGTCCTAAGTCTCACACCAAACCTTGGGTCTCAGGCAAGCGCACAGGGACCTTCGAGCTTCTTGCTCTCTCTGGTTTGCACATTTATTACGATGAATGTTGTCACGCGGTACTGATGCCACCGCCATCCCCTTCTGCCTCCTAAACTGCCCACAAGGGGGTGCTTGCTTTTGAACCACCCCTTGGTTGATAAAAGGGCGTCTTTGAGGGTTTTTTCCTTTGGAAGGTGCACAAATGATACATTTTTGAACACTTCAAATCTACGTGTGCCCTACGTCCTTTACCACTGAGTAAAACCCAGACAGAGCTGAGTCATCACAACCCCCCCAATATCTCCCGGCCTCCGGAACAGTAGGGAAACCTCAGCCCTACTCATTCCCCTGGTAAGTATTCTGTTTAGAACTTTGTAGGACTTTCTAATCTTTATGGTTCAAATTCTGAAATCCTTACAGGATGGACTTTGGCCCAACACTACATAGGCCTTTTGATCTGCGGGCTCAGAATTTTTCCAGCTCCGCTTGTGTGCCCTGATTCCCAAGGAAGCCTGTGTTTCATGCAGACCTCCTTCCCTCTGTCTCTTACGAGGCTTTCATTTGCTCTATCTCTCATTCCCTTGTTATTTTTAGAGATGCGTAATCCGTTCTCTTCCGTGGTGACATCGTCTTCCGCCTTCTGCTCTTCATTATCTTTAATGCAACTAAATGCTAATTCTTCTCCTGCCTTTTCACTTTCCTTCTCACTCCAGTGGCTCCGCTCCTACTCAGCCTGTGAACTTCTACTATCTGGTTTCAAAGAGGGCATGTTTTCTGGCATTCATATCGAGACACGATGCACACAATTTTGAGCTGTGGCTGTTTCTCTTCAGTTACTTATCCTTGAATGAGGTGCACTCCCTCCAGGCCAAGTGTTTTCTGGTTCACGAGCTGTGTCCTGTCTCCTCCTCGCTGCATTCTTAGCTGCTGGTGGAATCCTTTTCCACGTTAATCTCAAAGGCAGCGTGATGTGCACCCCAGACGAATTGTGGGTATCTAGCAGGGCATCGCTGTGTGTGCACCTCTGGAATCGACCCTGTGGTCTGGGGTTAAGACTACAGTCGAGCATTTACATCGACATCATCATCAGCCCTCTGCGGTGGTTCCTTGTCCCAAATGCAGGGATACGTGGTGACCCCATCTCTGGCTCGGGGTGAGGGTGGGAGAACATGTAGCTCAAGATTAAGACAGTGAGCTACAGGGATTCCTCCAGGATGACCATGTGACCTGACCAGAGCCTCTAGACTTTATGAGAGGAAGATGCCCAGGCAGGAGCTGCTGCAGCCATTTTGTGACCTGAGGACACTTACATGGCTCTGTATCCCAGCGGTGGACTGTGGCTTGGAGAAACAGAGCCATACCAAAGATCTCCATGTAACACTGTGATGCAAATCTTCAGTGGGGCCTCCGCACTGCTGGCAGTTTTAACAACTTCCTTAGCCAATCCACTTTCTCACTCTCCCAATAAAATTTCACACCTTTGGGACTTCCCTGGTGGTGCAATCGTTAAGAATCCGCCTGCCAATGCAGGGGACATGGGTTTGAACCCTGGTCCGGGAAGATCCCACATGCCGCGGAGCAACCAAGCCCGTGCACCACAACTACTGAGCCTGTGCTCTAGAGCCCACGAGCCACAGCTACTGAGCCCACGTGCCACAACTATTGAAGCCTATGCGCCTAGAGACCATGCCACTTGCTGCAACTAGAGAAAGCCTGCGTGCAGCAACGAAGACCCAATGCAACCAAAAATAATTAATTACTTTTTTAAAATTTCACACCTTCTCCTGTTTCCCTGGCCCCTTTCCCTCTTCTCCCTTTCAGGGATGACCTTACCTGTAACTTCCCTGAGAACACAGAGCAGCTGGAAGAGAAGCTCCCACCCCACGTGCTTCTAAGCCCTCCAGTTCCCCAGGGTCAGTGGTCCCCGCTCCCACCCGACCTGGCCCCTCAGCTCATGCTTGGGCTCTGTCCCACTCACGCCTCGAGGACTTGCTGCTGGGCATTCCCTCCTCTCCCTCCTGTACCTTCTGTCTCTCCACGTCTATTAGCTCATTCTCGTCCACATGCCCCCTTAGCTGCTGCTGCAATTCTCTGCCCTTGAGTCGCCAGAAAATTCCAGAAAGCATTATTACGTGCACTGGCTGTCCAGTTCCTCACCTCCCGTGATTCCCTCGACTGGCCCCCAGGAGGGGTCTGTCCTCACGCCTGCCTGTGCTCTGTCCTCACGACTTGCCCTCTTGGCAGCCCCGGCCCTGCTGACCCAGCCCTGCTCTGAAGCAGCCTTCACGTCCCGACACGGAGTCCTCCCTCTGCCTGCAGAAATGCCGTGGTCAGCGGAGGGCCTGGGCTGCCCAGGGATGTCCGCCTGAATGCCAACCCTAGATTGCTTTTGCACCTCGCTGCCCTCGACTCTGGGGCGCCTATCTGGTGGGCTTGCTGTCAGCGCGGTTTCTGGGCCCGTGCTTGGAAGTTGCCCACATCGGACTTGATACACTGTGGAGACTAGGTGGGAGCTGCCGTCACCACTGCGGTCACCTTGGCTTGTGGCGCTGCTGCCGGCACGGCCCCTCCCGCGCCTCCGCAGGCAGGTACTGCTGGGCCGTTGACAGGGCTGAGCCCCGGGGCCGCAATCTGTGACCTGCAGATGATGAGAATGGTGCTGTGTCTCAGTGTGGAGCCAGGGACCGTTTTGGAACAAACCATCTGCCCAGCCCGGTACTGTCGGAGATTAACAACCTAATTATAACATCATGCGAGAGCCAGTGGGCTATGAGCACAGGCTATTAAAACCCCTGGGCTGGTGCACTTAGTGGCTGCAACGGGCAAGTCTGAGCTCGATGGGCTGCCAAAGCCCCCGGGCCTCGCAGGCCCCGGTTGTGGAGATGAGGCAACAATGGGCCACGCGCAGCCTGGAGAGGCTGGGAGTGGCTGGGCCGGCCCGTGGGCATCGCTCCGCGGTGGAAACAGCAGCGCCTGGTGATCGTTGTAGCGGGCTGGGGCTTGTGAGGTGTTTTCACATCTAATGGAATCGGCATGAGCAGGGGCTGGGCTGCAGTGGCCGGAGCCCCGGTCCGGCCTTACCCTCACCGCATAAGCCGGGTGGGCGCACCTGGCCGCCCTCCTTGGAGCTGAGCTCGGGGGACGTGGGTCTCTCCTCCGGTTGGTCCTGCTGAGTGGACAACAACTGCCACACAGCGACAGCTCCCCCCCAGGGCCACTCCTGTCTCTCTAGGACCAAGGATGCTGCCATGGGCACAGCTGTGGCTGGACCACACAGGGACTGCTCCCCCCAAGGGCCACCCCTGTCTCTAGGACCAAGGATGCTGCCATGGGCACAGCTGTGGCTGGACAGCCTGGGCTGGTCCTCATGAAGCGGGGGGACCACGCACCACGGAGGCCCAGGGTCAGGTGGGGGTCCCAGAGGTGCTGGGAAGGCCTGGCCGAGGGTGGACCTGGGGCGGGGATTTGGGGAGGATGGAAGAAGCCGGATGCCTTGTTGTCGGGAAGCGGGGCCACGTGGTGACTGGGCGGGTCCGTGACCTGGTCTGGAAGGAGGGGGCTTGGGGCCTGAGCCGTGATGGTGAAGGAGCCGCCCCCGCGTGCTCAGCTGGACGGCGCGTGGTCATCAAGGTCGTCGCCGGCTGGTCTGTGTTCAGATGTGATAACGGCTGGCTCTCAGCTCTGTCGCAGAGGCCTGGTCTGCCGCCGGTGACCCTGTCTGTGTCGGACGGGGGAAGGCCCAGCCCCGCGGTATGTGCCCGGCGGGGCCCAAGGTCAGGGGCCGCCGTGCTCTCTCTCTCAACTCAGTGGGGTCCTTCTCGAAAGGGTCCTGACCCTGACTTTACACAAATCCCCACCAGAATGGGATTGGCCTTGACACCAGCCTTGGCGCCTTCCGGGGGAAGCGTCACCGTGTGCCAGGGCGTCTTCTGCAGGGGTCCCTGGGCCGTGCCACACAGGAAGGAGGTGACCACCTCCCCATGGGGACCCGCCGTGCGCAGGGGGTGCCCCTCCGGCCCACAGAGTCGCCCGCTGGCCTTGCAGCTGCTCCCTGGCCGGAAGGAGGCCCCCAGGTCCTTGGAGGGGGACCCTCTGTTATTGACGACGTGAAACTGGTTGGGTTTCCGTTTTAGCGACAGAGCTGGAGGGATGAGCCCAGCGGATATGTGAGGAGGTATTTCTGCTCCTCTGATTCCAGTTTGTCAAGGGCGTTGCATGTCTCCGTCTGTTCCTTTGAGATTCGTTGCTACCTGATGACTCTGGACGCCAGACTTGGGTGTCTTGGGTGAAAACCAGCTTGAGTCTGCCTGGGATTTGGGGTGTCTCTGGAGCTTTAGAGCAACGCCTCTTATTTGGGCTAAAAATAACTTCCCGCTCCAAGCGCCTCAGTCTCCTCTGTGAGCAGGGCACACTCATACCTGCCCCGCTCACGGGAAGCTCAAGCGTGATCACAGAGCCTGCACTGTGTAGCCGGCCACGTGGGCATGTTTGTGTCCTCGAAGTCCTACCACGAAGCCGTCACTGCTGCGACATGGGGCGTCCTGAGCCAAGGTCCCTGCGTGGCTCCCTGGCCCCAGTCTGTCCCATCGTTCAGGAAAGTGTTCCAGATGGATCGACATGGGAACAGCAAACATCTTATCACACCCACCAGCCTCTGCCAGGAGGAAGGCCCCCGACAGAGACACCACGCACGGAAGTGGGAATCAAGATCGTCCACCAGAGGAGGAAGGAATTCTCCCCGCCCCCCAGCGCCCGACAGGAGAGGACATGGCCAGTTTCTGAAGCTCTGCAGACACACCGTGGGCGCCAGCTCCCGGGTTCTGTCTCTGTCTCTCCATGCACACCACACAGACACACACACCCAGACACACATACATACCACACACACACCTAGACACACACCTCCCCCCAGACACACACGCACACACCCCTAGATGCACACCACACAGACACACACACGCCTAGACACACACCTCCCCCCAGACACACACGCACACACCCCTAGATGCACACACACACCACACACACACACCCCTAGATGCACACACACCACACACACGCCTAGACACACGCACACCCCTAGACACACCCCTAGATGCACACACACCACACACACGCCTAGACACACACACATCCCTAGACACACACACATACCCCTAGATGCACACACACCACACACACCACACACACGCCTAGACACACGCACACCCCTAGACACACACACACACACCCCTAGATGCACACACACGCCTAGACACACACACACACCCTAGACACACACACACACCCTAGACACACACACCTAGACACACGCACACCCCTAGACACACACCTCCCCCCTAGACACACACGCACACACCCCTAGATGCACACACACACCACACACACACACCCCTAGATGCACACACACCACACACACACCTAGACACACACACACCCCCTAGACACACACACACACCCTAGACACACCTAGACACACGCACACCCCTAGACACACACACCCCTAGATGCACACACACACCCCTAGATGCACACACACCACACACACGCCTAGACACACACACACACCTAGACACACATACATACCACACACACACCTAGACACACACACACCTAGACACAAACACACCACACACACCTAGACACACACACCCCTAGATGCACACACACCCCATACACCACACACAAGCCTAGACACACGCACACCCCTAGACACACACACACACCCCTAGATGCACACACACCACACACACGCCTAGACACACACACACACCTAGACACACATACATACCACACCTAGACACACACACACCTAGACACAACAGACCACACACACCTAGACACACACACACACCCTTAGACACACACACATGCCTAGACACACACACACACCTAGACACACACACCACACATCACACACACGCAGACACACACATACCACACACCACATACACACACACACCACACACACACATCACAGGTACATGCATAGACACACACACCACACAGATACACACCACACGTCACACACACGCATGGACACACGCACGTACACACCGCACCCTGGCCTCAGCACAGCACCCCCTCCTTCTCGTCCTGCTGGCCCCACTCAAACATGGCCTCCGATGGAAGGGCTGGGTGGGGTCACTGCCCCTGGCCCTCACCTCCCTGTTGGATCCTGTGGTCATCGTCAGCTTCCCCGCCGGCCCGGGGCCTCCTTCAGGCCCAGGGCCTTCGTCTCGGGCGCTCACGGCCCCGGCCCAGGGCCTGGCATCGGTTTGGAGGGGCGTGAGATCTGGCAGGGAGTTTCTGAGGATGTTGATACTGAACCCCACATATTATGATCCAGAGAAGGAGGGGGGTATCTGTATTTGTGTGAGTCTAAGTGTGTGAGTGTGAGTGTGCGTGTGCACGGGGGTGGTGAGCTGCCCACGTCCAGCCTTCCCCTATCTGCTCCTGACTCCTCTGTCTCCTCAAAGACAAGCGGACGGCATTTCAGGGACAAGGGGCTTCCGTCCGGCTGGGGTGCCCCTGCCAGGCTCTCAACCCCTGGCCTCTGCGCCTCACCTGGCAAACGGGCTGTGCTCCAGGGCCCCTCAGCCGGCCATCAGGGGAGAAGTGAGGTGACACGGGTGTGAGGATGTGGTGACATCACTGCTTTGGGGGTGGCACGTCCCGATCCCTTGATGGAGACGGTCAGTGCCAAGGCACCTGCCCCCCAAAGTGCGGGAATTCCTCCCGGCCTCTCCCAGTGTCCCTGACACCGAAGTTCTAGGGCCCTGGGTGAGTGTTTAGGGAATGTTGACGAATCGCTTCATAATAAGGCAAACGCTGACCGTATTCATTTAATCTTTGTTGAAAGCATCACAAATGATTTATTGTTTTTTAAAAAGGAAAAATAAGAAAGACTCGATCGCATCTCTGTTATGTGCATATACGAAGTATGGGTTCAACCCGGTTGAATGAAACGTTAGCTGCCCAAGCCCAGCCCGTTATTCCCAGGTGCCGGCGTGTGTACCTGTACATCAGATACACAGAACCTCAAACGTAGAACCAGATAAATCCATAGACCTATGTGTTGATTGACACGATTATGGGAATAGGAAAGTATCAGGATATAGGTGCCGACTTATTCCCAGGTTCTTGGGTCCACACACCCAAAATGCTCTTAATAGAAATGAATAATGACATAAAATACATGAAAAACACAAATAGCAAAAGCGAAAACCCTACCCCGACAGAGAGAATGAAGCTGAGGGTCAAGGAAGGGCAAAGGGCTCATCGCCCACAGGCACTGCTGAGCTGGGGGCTGTGTCCGTGCTGACCTTGACCTTGGACCTGGACAGTGCTGACACATGTCTGACCCTGGTTCTGACACTCACAGGACGGGCCGGGTGCGGGTGGACAGCAAGACACAGGGTTCCTAAGCCATCTTTGGCGACCTCGGGCAGGCTGCGGAGAGCCCAGCCTCTCCCACACAGCCCCCCAGCTCCAGTCTGGGGTCCGCTGCCCCAGCCCTTCCCCGAGGAGGGTCTTGAGGACGGCTTGCAGGACGAGCTCTGCGGGGCTGGGCCAGGAGCTCCAGGCGGTGGGCCAGCAGGGTGGGGAGAGGGACGCCTCTGTCGCCTGCCCCGTGACCTGCAGTGACCCCTTCTGAGCTGGTTTCGGGTGGTCTGAGTCCCCGTGTGTGACACAAGGAGCTGGACTCCAGGGGTCCCCCACTCCACAAGGATTCAGGGCCTCCCACGTCTTCTGGGTGTGAGGATGCATCCCTGGTCTCCCTCCCGCAGGCCATGTTTCTTTTCTGGGCAAGTGGGCTAATGCCCCCCGGGCTTCATTCCGGACTTCCCACGGCCAGCGAGTTCCTAGCCTGGGCTGTGGTGTCCCCGCCTCTGAGGGGAAGGCCCCGGCCACCTGAGAGCCCAGCCTGCAGGGTGGGTAGGGGGAGGAGGGAGAGGACGGGGAGGGGATACTGATTTCCAGTTTCAAGGCAAAAGGTGAAAATCTGCCCCCATATATCCCTCGTGTCCCTGATTCTAGGCATCTGTGAGCGAGTGGAATCACACTGCACGGGGAGCAGGGGGCTGGCTCCTGGGCACCTCTGCTGCCGTCTTGCTGTGTGACCTTGGGACAATCACTCCCTCTCTGGGCCTCAGTTTCTCCATCTTCAAAACGAGGAGCGCGCTACCTGGCGCCCTTCGGGCTCTGCCATTCGAAACCCCGCCTGGTTCCCGGTTCCTAAGTGTGTCCCTCAAGCTATGCGGAAGCACAGAACACTCTGGGCATCTAGAGGCCGTTCCCACCGCGGCCACTAAGACGGGATCCCGCAGGCGGGAACCCCCGTGCGAGGGCGCCGCCTGCTGGCTTCCTTCAGAAGTGCAGGCGCTGGATCCCTAGGACCCTGTGTGGGGCTGGGGCGAGCTGGGGGGGGAAGCCAGGGAGAGCCTTTGCCTTGTGGGCCCCAGGAGAGAAGGCTGCCAGAAGGGGCAGAGGAGCATCCCTGGGCATTCTGGGAAAGGGGTTCCCGAGAATGGGGCTACTGCCTGGCAATAAAAATAGGAAGTTGAACACCCCCCCTCCCCCCACCAAACGCAATCAGCTACCTAGAGAGGTATTTACATTATCTGCAGTTTAAAAAGAGGAAGGACAGCGGCAGGTGTGGAAGGCGGTGCTGGGGGGCCTACCACTGGCTTTCTGGATTCCGGCGGGGCGGTGGACACCCCTGCAGAGGGACGGCCCTGCGGTGGGAGCTGCCTTCCTGGAGGTTATGAGGAAGGAAGCAGGGCCCCGCTGTCCCTCTGCTGGGACGGGAGCCCGCGGCACAGGTGATGGGGCGGGTCTGCGGTGCTGAGAGCCCGGCCTCTCCCAGCCTCTGGGGGACCAGCCTCGGCCACGAGAAGTCAGGCCCAGCTGCGGTGACCAGCCGTGGGCAGCCAGGGCGGCCGTGTGAGGTCCAGAGAAGTGCCCAGAGTCTGGGAGGGCGGGCGGCGCAGCGGGCAGCACGTGGGCCTGGTGTCCGGGGAGGCAGGAGCTGGCGGGTTTCCTGGGCGGCCGTGGGCTGGGCGGGCTTGAGCTGGACAGAGGTGCATCTGTCGTCTTGCATGGACACAGCTGGAGAAGGAGGCTTTTCCGAGGTCTCTGAGGGGACGCCGGTCCCAGCCCCGTGCCGGTGGCACGTGTGGTCCTGTGCCCTCCACGGGGGATGAAGCGGCGGAGAGGATAGAGCTCTGGGCGCGGCCTCCAGCGGCATCAGCCCACCAGGTAGCTGTGCATCTCTCGGGAGTTGACGCTCAGGACCACGCCGGAGTGATTCCCTGGAGGCACAGAGATGCCGGGTGTGAGCACACGCCCGGCCGAGGGGCAGAGAGAGGACGGAGGGCCGTGCGGGACACGGTGTGGCCTCAACCGGCGTGCGGGGCGTCCCGCGCTTGCTGCAGCCCTGTGGGTCGTGCCTGGACGCGGGCGCGGAGGGGTGGGCGTCTCTAGGTTTCCTGGGAGGAGGGGTGACTGAGGGTGGGCTCTCCTGGTGCCGGCACAAGCAGTGGACCCAGGGGGCCTCCGGGGGTGAGGCCATGCCCGCCAGCAGCCACCATACTCACTGCCCTGCAGTGGCCGGCCTGGCGTCGGCGGCAGGGGGAGGTAGGAGGGGCTCTGTGCTCCCCGGGCAGGGGCACTGCAGGGCGGCGAGGCAAGGCCCCAGGAGGCAGCCAGAGGGAGAAGGGCACAGTGACGGTCAGAAGGGCAGGGGTCTGCCGGGGTCCTGGGCGGGGCTGTGTTCTGAGCCTGGGGGCCGTAGGCGTGGCCGGTGGAAGGAGCCGGCACGGGCTGCCCAGAGCCCCCCAGACGCCCGGGCACGTGGGGAGGAAGCGGCCCAGAGCTTGCAGTGGGGCCGCGGGGGCGCATGGGGTGGTGAGCCCCGCGTGCCGGGGGAGACCTCATGAAGGCGTGTCACCTCACGGCCTCGGTTTTGTCATCTGTAACTTGGGGACGATAATATGGCCTCCCCTAAAGGATGGTGGGGGGTCCGGAAGGGACCGCCCCTGAGGATTTGGGCAGGGCCTGGCACGCACTAAGTGCTCCATTGAAAGAATCCCTTATTATTACGCTATCATTGCTCTTCGGGGCTTGACGGCAAAGAGCTGCGGAGGCAGGAGGGCCGCTCTCTCATCTCCCTGGGATGCCCACCCCTCTGTCCAAGCTTGGGAAGCCCGGGTCCACCGGGAGCCTCTGCCACCACCTTTCACGTGGGGTGCGACACCGCCTGATGAAGATGGGGGTGACCACCCGGGAGGCCGCGTGGGGCCCCGACGCTCTCCAGCCGCTGCTGGCCTGGGCTGGGGGGTCTTGGGGCGCACGGGGGAGCTGGCCCCGAGCCTGGGCTGCAGCGTGGGGGAGGGGCACAGAATCGGCTGCGCGTCTTCTCGGCTAAGTGACTTGGGAGACCGAGTGGCTACTGTGAACCTCAGCTGTCCCATCTGTCAAATGGACGCACGGCCAGGGCCTGCCTCCCAGGCTGGCTGCGAGACTGTGCCGGGAAGCAGTGGGCCTGCTGAGGAGTAAGCGCCCGGGAAATCGGGGCTGTAGTCACCGTCCCGGAGGCTGAGGACCACAGCCCTGAGAGAAACCTGGCGGGGCCGGCGGCTGTGGGAGACGACGGTGGGGCTGCGAGGTCGGGGAGCTGTGGAGGACAGGAGTGGTCAGCTCCCGACCACTCCAGGGAGAAAAGAGGGACGTGGGCTTTGGGGTCCGGCAGGCCCGCGTCTGGGTCCCAGGCCGGCCGCTTGTCTGCTGTGCTGCCTGGGTGAGCAACGTCACCTCTCTGAGCCTCACCTCCAATCATTTAAAAGGTGAGGACAGCCATTCCACCTCCCACAGCTCCAGGGACACAGTGGGTACGGGGTGGGGAGGGATAAAGGGGCGGTGACAACACAACCCACGACGGGGACACGTTTCTGGAGCGTCCTCCTGGCTGCAACCTAGGGGTGGGGCGGTCGCCGTGTAGGGGGTGCAGAGAGCGGCTGTTACGGGTCGGGAGAGCCAGCGGGGGCGGGCAGGTGGCGAGGGAAGGGGAGGAGCTTTCGGGGCGGGCATTACCTAGAGTCTGTGAGTGGAGCTCGTCATCTATGAACTCCTCGGCCTGGATGGCGCTCTGCACGTCCTGGCTGTGGCTTACGGGGCTCGTCATTTCCTGTTCCTTCTCATTGTGCATCTGGGCGTACACGGTCCTGCCGGGGCGTTTCCTGCGGGACGGAGGTGGGGACTCAGGGCTCTGCCCAGGATGCCTGTCCCCAGAAGCCCCCAGCAGAGCCCTGGGCCATCCCTCTGTGTGGTGCTGACATCGCTCCTGGGCCTGCCTCCTGCCCTGTCTCTGCTCCAAGCCACCTCCTCCAGGAAGCCCTCCGTCCCGTGAGCTCCGGCAGCCCTGGGTTTCCCTCTGCCCCCGCACACGGGGTGCTCGCTGTCCATCCGTCTCCCCTCGGCATGCTGCAGGGAGAGGCTGTTTTATTTTCTTTCAGGTCCCCGTCACCTTGCACCTCAGGGCTCTGGTTGGATTGGCATGCGTTCCCACACGGCACGTGATGTTGACTGGCTCTGAGAGGCGCTTGCTGAGCCCTGCCCGGGGTTCTGGGGCTGGCTGCACCGTCCTCAGGTTCCCATACCCTCCAGGGCAGAGGGAGAGGAGAGCAAGGGCACAGCCCCCTTTGCCTCAGCTGGGACTGGGCTCGGGGCCCCTGGACCACGCTCCTTCATGTTCAACACCCCAGTTAGTTGGAGCAAAACCCCAAAAGAGCCCATGGTCCCAATTTACAGAAGAGGGAACTAGACTCAGCGGGAGAGTGGGCTTCCTCAGAGCCACTCACCAACACTGGCAGTTCTCTGGAAATATTGAGATGGCAGGATGCACATTCAGGGCCCAGGGTGGGTTGGGCCATGTGGCCAGACCCAGTGGACTGCAGCACTCGATGGCTGTGAGCCTCTGAGACTTAGGGGCTGTTTGTTACGCAGCCGGGCCCAGCCCACGCTGACTGCTGCGTCAGTCAGGAGAGCCCAGCTCCCTGAGCTCCACAGAGCTTAAAGCCTCTGGACAAATGGGGCATTTCTCTCTGCAGCTGCAAGGTCCTCCCCTTGCTCCTCCCTCCCCATCCTCTTGGGACAAGGTAGTAGGTTCCTTCTGGGCCATTTACACTGTGTGTGATAAATCTGGAGCAATTTGTGGAAACTGCAATCTGGCCTTCAGGGGGTCTGAAGAAGGCAATCGAAAGAGAACGGAATTCTGCCCCTTTCACTCCTGACCTGCCAGGCCTGCCTTCCGCCCACCCCCAGGCAATCCTGCCACCCTGCAATTCTCAAGTGCCCTGAGAGAAGCCCAAATGGGTGCACGCAACCTGTGGTCCAAGGGGAAAGAGAAAGGGGTGGGGGCAGGTCCCGACTCCAGCCATTGCCTCCAACTCGGCTCTGACTTGGGAGGCAGCGTCTGAATCGTTTTCTCGTTCAGCCTCTCAGGACTCACACCCCATGGCCTGCCTCAGCCAGGCCTGAGCTGGGCGGTTTTCACAAGGTCCCAATTAAACACGGCGTTATGGCAACAAGGGAGACGGGCACAGGAGGTCTGCAGGAGCTGGGGGCCTGCGTCTGCTCCTGCCCACCCCCCTCCCCTCCCCATCTGCCCCTCCCTGCCCCCTGCCCCTCTTCCCCACCTTCTCCCCCTTTTCTTCTTCCCTTGTCCTATCCTCCTCCTGCTTAGTCTCCTTTTACAGATGAGGAAACTGAGGCTCAGGGAGGGGAAGAGACTGGCCAGGACCACAGAGCTGGTCAGCAGCAGGGCAGGATGGTGGCCCAGTCTTCGAGGCTGACTCAGCCATGCTGCCATCTGGGCTGTCCTGCAGGTTGGGGGGCTGCCACCCAGTGTGAACGGTGCTGGAGGACAGAGACCCAGAAGTGTCCAGGGCTCGGGGGAGGAAGGACCCTTGGCCTCAGAGGAGCGAGGGGAGGGTCAGCTCCGTCTCTGGACTGTTCCCAAGGGCGACCCCAACCAGGGAGACCCCAAGGCCACTGGAGCCAGACCAGCAAGACAGGGAGAAACAACAGGCTCAGACCTGGCAGCTGCGTGTTGCAGGAAATGAGTCTGGTGACACTTTCTGGTCGTTTTGCTCATTCCCGGGCCCTCGAGGGGGCCCATGAGTAATCCCAGCACCGAGGGTTATTAAGCCCATTTCACAGCTGAGGACTCAGGTCAGAGGGGGAGAGAGGCACCACACCCCCTCCCAATGACCGCACGGTGCGCTTGCCACCCACCCAGCCTCGGCTCAAGCCCCCGCCCGCTCCCACCCTGGGTGTCAGCCGCCCCCCGCTCCGGCCCTGGGTGTCCCGTGCAGCCGCTCCATCTGGAGGCTGGAGCCGCCTCCCAGTGGAGTGCCTGGCACATGACAGCTCCGGATCATGCTTGCGGAGGGAAGGGGTGGATGGGTGCTGGGGGAAGCGTGGGGACTGGGCACAGCCTGGGGTCAGAGCCCCACTCCTCAGCTGTGTGGCCCTGGGAAGATCACTTAACCTCTCTGAGCCCGGGTTTCCTCATCTGTAAAATGGGTGGGTGGAGCAGAGAGGAGGATGGGGGTGGAAGAGGCTCCTTGGGCTGTGAGCGGTCTGCTGTCTCCCTCTGGGATCAAGGTGACTCAGATCCAGGCTGTGGGTCCAGACAAGGCCCCTCCCCACCCCAGGGCCCGTCCCAGGCACAGCCACAACCCTCCAAGGCCCTGCTGGGAAGCTGCGCCCCCCCACCAGGCCCCGCCCTCACGCCCAGTTAGCCCAGGGAGGCCGGGTGACCTTGCCTTTTGAACTTGTAGAGGATGAAAGCTCCCACCGCGAACAGCCCTATGAGGACGACTGCCACTGCCCAGTAGCCGCCACCTCCTCCCAGGCTTGGAGAATCTGTGAGCAAAGCAGCCTGTGAGCGGTCCGCGTGGGCACCGGCCGGCCTCCTGGCACCCAGGACCCCCCCTGAGTAAATCCCGGCCCCGGTCCTTCCTCCTGGAAAGTGGACAGAACTCCTCCGTCCGCACTGATGCTGGCGTGGACGCATGGCTGCACAGAGCAGGACGCAGCTCCTCAGCTCCTGCGGAGATCGTTGCCCAAAGTGGGGAGGACAGGCCACGGTGGGGGGCGGGGACAGAGCCACCTGAGACTCTAAGGGACGTAAGTTAAAGCAAGAGCTCGGTGCTGTGTCCGCGGAGAGCACCGCGGGGCCCTTGGCGTGATGGGGTTTTCAAGGGAGGCAGCCACCCGTCCAGGAGGAGCGTGTGTGCGGGCGGCAGGGGGGGTCCCTCTGCCCCCAGCGTCCACAGTAATGGGTGTCGTCTGAGGGGCCTGGACACACGCCCACCCCACCCTACAGAGGTGAGCTCCGGCCAGGCCTCTCACCTGTGTCCACGTCCCTCATGGCCACCAGCACCCGGACGCCACCACGCAGGAGGAAGCTGATCTTCTGTGCGTTCAGCACCTGCTGGATGGCCACGAGCCTCTGCAATAAGACAGCGGGGAGTGAGGGGGCCCTCGGGGACCCAGCAGAGGAAGCGGGAGAGCCGGGCAGATGTCCGCCCGGACCCTCCAGAGCCATGGGGCTGGGGGAGGGCCACTCAGCCTCTCCAGGCCTCAGTCGCCTCCTCTGTAAAACGGGAATACTAGCCACCAATGAACTCTCACCAAGAACCTACAGTGGGACACAAGGTGACCCAAAGGTGGCCCTGCCCTCACAGAGCTCTAGTTTTAGTCAGGACCATGGAGTGTGGTAAAGTTGGGGAGACCCAGGGATGCTCCAGGAGGCCCCCAACCCCAGAAGTAATCAGGGGAGGCTTCTTGGACGTGGAAGACCAGGAAGAAGACAAGACAGGGACAGGAGAGGTGACCCAGGCAGGCGAGTGAGCCCACACCTGAGGCAGAGAAATCCCAGGAGGTGCTGTTGCTGGATCATGGTGGGGGGGAGGAGGCAGCTGGCCTCTGGGGCGCCCAGCTGGTTTGGCAGTTCAGGAGTGGGGAGTTTTCCTGGTGTTCAGAAGGGAACCACTCAGCCCACGTGGGTGTCAGGTGTCACCCTCTGCACAGGTGGGTGCAGATGTGTTGGGGGAGGGGTCCCTCTCAGGGATGGGGTCCCCGTGGCTCTGCTCCCTGGGCCTTGGGGGGATATACCCTGGGGACTCTGCTGGCTGCTTCCCTGAGCGGCGTTTCAGCACCCGGGACTCCACGAGGCCCGTTCCCTGCTCACGGAACGAGGGTCCTGAGTCGGGAACTGTGTAAACGACAGGCCAACAGCCCCAGACCTGAAGGGTCCGGGAAGACACCTGGTTCTGCCCCTTGACCTCATGGCCTGGAGGGGTCGCTGCACCTTTCCGTTCTCAGGTCAACGTGAGGAATCGTAGGAGCATGGGGGTGGCGCCCTGGGCCCCATGCTCCGCACGCAGAAAGGCAAGGCTGCTGTCCGTGGCCGTGGCGCGCGGCTAAGTTTGCTCGCTGACTTCGGGCACGTGGCAGACTCTGAGCGCTCAGGACGATGGGGGTGGGGTTCCCCGGTCTCTCACCTCCTTCCCTTCCAGCCCTCACTCGGAAGCGCCCCGGGTGGGTGCAGCCCCCGAGCCCCGTGCTGGCACCCGGGACCCCCGCAGCCTTCCCCTCTGCCCTCAGCTCCTCGTCTGAGAAGTGGGTCGATGCCTCTCAACCCGCCACTGACCCACCTCCAGAGACACCGCATCAGCGGGGGCTGGGGGCTTGGCCGGGAGCCCCCAGGTGCGGACGCGGACGCCCTTTGGGACGGGCTGTGGGTCAGGCTGGTACAGGCACAGGTCCACCAGGAGGCCGCCCGGGAGTGGCTCGAGCAGTTTGGCAGCCAGAGTGACAGTGGGGCTCCTCGCCCGCGCTGTGCTTCCTGGCGGGGCCCTCACTGAGCCTCACTTCCCTCGTCTGTGAAATGGGACGCTGCCACCCGCCCACAGTGGTCCTGCTGGTCTTGCTCTCTCCGTGCCTCCGTGCAGGTCGCTCTTCCCAGACCATCTGCGGGAGCACCTGTCTTCTCGATTAGCTCAGAGCTCGGCTGCGGTTCTGACTCATCTTTTCTTGAGATGCCATTCACTTTCTTCAAGTGTACCATTCAGTGTTGTTTTAGCATATTCACAGTCACGCCCACCACCACTATCTAATTCCAGAACATCTTCTTCCTCCCAAAGGAAACGCCTAAAACCGTGAGCAGTCACTGCCCCGCCCCCAGCCCCCCGCCCCCGCCCCCGCCCCCGCCCCCAGCCCCCAGCCCCCAGCCCCCCGCCCCCGCCCCCCGCCCCCGCCCCCAGCCCCCCGCCCCCCGCCCCCGCCCCCAGCCCCCAGCCCCCCGCCCCCACCCCCCGCCCCCAGCCCCCAGCCCCCCGCCCCCAGCCCCCCGCCCCCACCCCCCGCCCCCAGCAACGCTCTGTCTCTGTGGATTCACCTATCCTGGACATTTCGTATAAGTGGAATCACACAGTCTGTGGCTTTCCGTGACCATCTTCTTTCACTTTACATCATGTCTCCAGTGTTCATCCAAGTTGCAGCCTGGATCAGAATCTCACCCCTTTCGATGGCTGGATAATATTCCACTGTGTGGATGGCCCACCTTCTGCTCATCCACTCCTCTGTGGGTGGACATTTGGGTTGTTTCCACTTCGGGGCTGTGAACATCCAGGCACACACGTGTGTGTGTGGACATACATTTTCAGTTCTCTGTGGCACACGCCCGGGGGTGGGGCCGCTGCCTCATTCGGTAACTCCGTGTTTAACTGTTTAAAGAACCACCAGACTGTTTCCGCGGTGGCTGCACCATTTTCCACTCCCCCCCGCAGTGAATGAGGGGTCAGTTTCTCTGTCTCCTCGTCCACACTCATTGCTGTCTGCTTGGTACGGAATTACAGCCCCCCTAGACGGCGTGAAGTTCTTCTCATTCATCTTTTTCCTTTTTTGATGCGGACCATTTTTAAAGTCTTTATTGAATTTGTTACAATGTTGCTTCTGTTTTATGTTTTGGCTTTTTGGCCGTGAGGCATGTGGGATCTTAACACCCCGACCAGAAATCAAACCCCCAACCCCTGCATTGGAAGGTGAAGTCTTAACCGCTGGACCATGAGGGAAGTCCCCCCCGATTCATCTTTCGACTCCCCGTCCTAGTTGGATGCTCTGAAACTGTTGCCCAGGATCCCCTGGCCGGTGCTCACCCCTCGCAGTGAGGCTGGGGCGGTGTGACCAGCTCTAGCCAATGAAATGGGAGTGAAAGTGGAGCGTCCCCCTGAGGGGTGGTCCTGCCCAATGCCCTGGTCCCCCCCACTCCCCCTCCAGTGTGACCTTGGGGTAGCCACAAGGGGGGAGGAGAGACAGTGATTGGTGAGAGATAAGCCTTTACGCGATGACGGGAGGCTGAGGTCCCCGTGCTTGCCGGGAATCACCACCAAACCGTCGGCGGCGTGGGGAGGACCCGGCCCAGTGGCCGCAGGAGATACCTTGTCACTTGTGAGGCTCCTCTTCCTCGTGGGCCTGGCAGGGGGCAGAAGCACGTGCAGGTCAGCCAAGGTGGGCAGCCCCGGCTTTACAACGGTCACCAGCAGCTCCTCGGGGATGCTGGTCTCCTGCGGGGACACAGACGGCCACTCTGATCCACCGGCCTCCTCTGTCCCCTGCCACACTCCAGGGGCCCAGGAATACCCTCCCTCCCTGAGTGGCCTGAGTCTTGGCCATTCCTGACCCCTGTACACCTGGAGTCATGGCCCCAGCAAATGACAGCACTGCCCTCTACCTACTGCAGCCCAGCGCTCCTGGTCCCTCAGCCTGTGGCCACCACCCCGGCCTCCGCTCAGCCAGGCCTGCCCCCTTCAGCTCATTCCTCCCACCATGCCCAGGTGAGCAGGCCCCTCCCTGGCTACTGTCCTTCCAAGTGTCAGGGCTCCTGGCCATGCAACTCCCTCAACCCACAAAGCTCTGTCTCCTGAAAGTCCCACTCCATGCATGTTCATCTGGCAAACTCCTATTCATCCTTCAACACCCAGGACAATATTACCCAAATTATTAATGGGCCAAAGGGAGGCATGGCCAGGGGGCCTCAGTCTGTGACAGGCTTGGCTGACTCTAGAGGGCTGGGTTTTCTCCCACTGGGGGCCCAAGGGCCTCGAGTGCCCTACGCCCACCCTGATGCACTGCCTTTGCTTTCTGCGACCTCCCTGAGGGCAGCCATCACACTGACTCATCTCTCTGTCTCCAGTGTCCAGCCCAGAAGAGAAACGTGGTGAGTAAATGAAAATCCCTTTAAAGAGATTCTGTTGTAGGACAGCAGCTGTGTCTTGTGCAAACAGCTGGTGCTCACTAGATGTGCATGGAAGATGCAGTCCTGTCCCTCCTCTGCAAGGTGACAGTCTGGCTGCATGTCCCCCAGGGCCAGGTAAGAGGACCCTACATGGCTTCCAAGCACCACTGTCAGCCGATGTGAAGGACAGAGCATCAGGACTGCAGGGCAGCCCACCTGCCCTCTCCTGGGGGCTCCACAGCCCCTGCTTCTCTGGGGCACCCACAACCCAGAGGTGGGCAGGTGGTTTTGCCAGTGGTGGGCTGGGGGCACCTTGGAGAGGAGCCGGGACACCACGAGGCCAATGTCCTCCCTCCACTCGGGGGTGTTGGGGTTGTGAGCGTCCAGGTCCTTGGAAAACTGCAGAGGCATGACCTGAAATTGATCTGGAAAGAGGCAGAGATGGGAGAGTGGGTCAGTCCTGGGCGCCCGGCCCCGCTTCCTCTGAGGACGGTGGCCACACCCCCTGGATGGTCCAGGGCTGGCCCTGGGTGTGGATCCTGCGGCCCACTTTCAGAAAACAAGGTTCTTCCCAGTGTATGTGCCAGCAGCTGTCCCGGGCGGGGCCCACTACACCGGCTGCCATTTAATAATAAAACAACAACAACAAAGGTGACAATGACGAGGACAGCAGTGCTGCCCTGGAGGGAGGGCAAGCCTGCTGTGTGATTTGCCCCATCAACTCACAAGGACATACACACCCTACGACGTTGACTTCTCGTCCCCCAGGGATCCATGGACTTTGACTGGGCTGGTTCCCCCACCAGAATAAGAGTCCCTGGAGAGCAGAGCCCCCACCTTCTCTGTCTCTCACATTTCCCAGGGTCTGCAACTCAGAAACCTATTCTAGAGCCACAAGCAGCAGGTGGTAAAAAAAAAAAAGACTCGGCACCAGGAGTCTCAGAGTGGACGGCAATCTCTCCGCTTACCTCCCGAGCCTTGGTTTCTTGATTTGTAAAATGGGAGGAGGTTTTGCAGGGGTGAGGAGAGCTCAAGGGACGAGTGCCTTGTGAAGTGTGAGCATGCAGCGCAGGTGGAGATGACTTTCAAGGCTCTGGGCTCAGGGCCTGCTGCCCACATGCTCGTGAATGAAGGAATGGCTGAGGGCAGTTCCCTAAATATTTAACTGATGGCTGCTGTCCACAGGACAGTTCTTAAAGCAAAAGGGGGGTTTATCAGTGTGGTGATGAGGGCAACATGGTGCCGGGGGGGGGGGTCTCTTCCATTCTTAGGACTAATTTTCTATCGTAAATGTCTCCTGGGGGGCTCAGAGCCCCCAGTGAGCCAATAAATGGGACACAGATTCAGAGCAGGACTCTCAACAAAAGTGATACAATCACGTGATGATCCTCAGATAACGGGGGTGCTGAGGACAGGCACCCGGTGGGCAGGCAGACCCGGAGCCCGATCCCAGCTCTGTTGCTGCTGGGGAACCGTGTCGAGCCCCTCAGCCGCGTCCTCATTTGTGCCACGTGGAGCCTGTGAACGCCATGGACGTAGGAGTTGTCGGTATTTATTTTACAGGTGGGGAAACGGAGGCCCCTCTGCCCCGCTGAGCCCTGCCTGGGATGACCAGGACATCGGTGGCATGTCCACCGCCTGCCCCCGACCCTGAGCTCCTGAAAAGGAGGAGCTGTGCTGTCTGTCCCGGGGGGCGGGAGGGGGGGAACTCACCCAGCACGCGGACCACCTTGGAGTCCTGCAGCACGGAGGTCCCACAGGCAGCCTGCACCGTCACGCGCACGTCCCCTGTGTCCCCAAACCGCGTTGTCACAGAGTTCTCCAGGGACAGCAGGGGCTGCGGGCACGAGCGGGGGTCAGGGCTGGGCCGCAGAGCTGGCCCCGGTGTGCGGCCAGGGCTGCACTGAGAGCCCCCGGGGGGTAAGGAGAGGGCCCCCCAGAAACGCCCGGTCCTGAGCTCCCCAGCACAGGCACCATCTCCCAGTGCCTCTTCCCTCCAGAGGCTCCGAGCCCCCCTCCGTGGATGGTGTCAAAGGCGCATGGTGGCTGCTAGGCAGGGCCTCCACCCTGATCCCTTTCACCTTC
Source organism: Tursiops truncatus (assembly GCF_011762595.2). Lineage (NCBI taxonomy): Eukaryota > Metazoa > Chordata > Mammalia > Artiodactyla > Delphinidae > Tursiops > Tursiops truncatus. The sequence continues at coordinate 3,644,184 of NC_047038.1, forward strand.
TCACCCCCTCCACGCTCAGCTGGGCTATGGGACCTTCATCCTTGGACCCCAGCGGCCAGCTCAGCACGCACCCTGTGGGGTGGGCACACACATCCGACTGGGCCTCACTATTGCCTCGGACCTTGTAGACGGGGAGACAGAGGCTTGGGGAGGTGTAGCAACCGGCCCCAAGAGCTCGGCTGCAGGGGGCTGAGTCGCCATTCGAGCCCGGAGCCCGAGCCCCTTCCTCGACCCTCCCCATGCCAGGGAAACACGGTCTGGAGCCCAGGGCCCCTCCTGGTCTGGGACCTCAGCCATTGTTTGGGGCTCTCTGCTTGGCGGTGAAGGGCTGCCGTTTGCTGAATAAATGAAGGATCCCCCTTTGGGTCTCGAGGCCCCCCCTCGGCCTAAGGGTGGGCAGCTTCACCTGCAGAGGCCCTCAGGCTCTCCTACCAGGCATCTGCCCTTGGCTCCCCACTGCCCACAGGATACAACCCACAGCCCTGGGTGAGGCTTCTGAGGTTGGGTCCAGCCCCAGGGACCCCCTCCTCCATGAAGGCTTCCCTAACTACTCCCATGCTATAACTAGAAATGGCCTGATCTCTTCTGGAACTTTCAGACGCATCACCTGTCTCCTTCCTGTGACACCTGTCACACACTAACTTAGGTCACCTACTATGTTTCCACATCTTTCCCTAGGAAAAGGCAGGGTCTGACCCGATTCATCCCCCGTCCACCACACTCAGACATGGCCGGACCCCGAACAGATGCTCAGGGTGAAGGAAGAGTCGGTGTGTGCTTTCCTCACCTCCATGGTGTCACACACTGTGTCCTGCCCAGTATGGAGGGTGGGGCCTGCCCCACTCTCCATCCCAGATGGGAGCCTGTGGGAAGGAGGGGCTGCCAGGGGCCTGGGGCCAGCATACCTGCAGGCTGTGACCAATCCACCAGTAGAAGACGGTGAGGTTGGGGTTCAAGGGCAGCAGCACAGCTGTGAGGGTCACCTCCTGGTTGATGCCAATGATAGGAACCACTTCGAGGTAGAGTGCCTGCAGGGGGGCTGCAGGGGCCAGAAAAAGGTTAGAGGTTAGAGGGCATCAGGGCACTGGCCATGGCACAGGCTGCTATCAGTCACCGTCACAATCAACCTCATCACCACCATCACCACCACCATCACCATCACCATCATCACCACCATCACCATCATCACCATCACCACCACCATCACCACCATCACCTCTATCATCACCACCATCACCATCATTACCATCATCTCTATCATCATCACCATCACCACCACCACCACCATCACCACCACCATCACCATCACCATCACCATCATCACCACCACCACCATCACCACCACCACCACCGCCATCACCACCACCATCACCACTGCCATCACCACCACCATCACCACCATCACCACCACCATCACCACCATCACCACCGCCATCACCACCACCATCACCACCATCACCACCATCACCACCATCATCACCATCACCACCACCATCACCACCGCCATCACCACCATCACCACCACCATCACCACCATCACCACCACCATCACCGCCATCACCACCACCATCACCACCACCATCACCACCATCACCACCATCACCACCACCATCACCATCACCATCACCACCACTACCATCATAATCACCATCACCATCACCACTATCCCCACTGCTGCACAGACCACCATGGGTGTGGACTCGAGCCCAGCCTGCCTGCCTCCCTGCCCTTGGGCTCCCCGTGCTTCCCCAAGAACCTGGTCTCTGTCACAGGGAGAGACACTTGGCCTCAAAGGGACGATGGACTTACAGTTGACCTGGACAAACAGCACGGCTTCGTCATGTCCTGCCATGTTCTCCGCCCTGACGGACACGCGGTAGACACCAGGGTTCTCATAGCGGTGCCGGATGGGCTCCCCGGTCAACGTGAGGTTCACGTACATGGCCTTGAAGCCGTCCCCCAGGTCCACCTGGTACTTGGTGGTCAGGACATCGCCCTGCAGGAAGCACCACAGGGCCACTTAGGAGTGGGTGCAAAGCTGGGGGCCAGCGATGAGGCATTCACTCATTCATTCAATCATTCTTTCCCTCACTCCTTTCCTCAAAGTGAGTGGCCTGGGGACCCCAGGGAACCAGATCTGTTCTGCCCTTGGGGCTCCCAGCCCGGAGGGCTGGGCTGAGAGCTGTAGGAGGTGGGTGGAAGCAGGGGCCAGGGCCAGGTTTGCATTAGAAAGATCACGCAGCTGCAGAGAGGGAGAGGGGTCAGGGCTCACGGGCGAGGGCAGGGAGGCAGTGCAGGGGTGGGGATAGGGGCCAGGGAGGCCCACCGAGGCCTCAGCCAGGAGTCGGGAGGGCGGGAAGGGGCCTAGCACACTGCTGGACAGTTTCAGTAACATGTCTAGGAAGATATGTGTGTGTAGGAAGACCCTTAGTCTCCCAGGAAGTTAAGAAAACATTACTTTTCCCTCTCTGATGCTGCGATTCCTGCATTTTTCTTTTATCTCACTCTATGCGGTGCCAGGAGTGATGCTCGTATGCACGGGCTCTGTGCAGGAAGGGGCTCCCACCCACTGCTGCCTCTTCCAGGCGTTTCCCCACCCACACAAGCTGTCCAATCAGCCATATACCCCCTGCCACAAGCCTTATCCTTCCAATAACCGTATTTTCCTCATAGAGGCGTGGGGAGGAAATTGAGTGAAGGGAACAATAACTTTTTCAACTTTCTGGCAAGAAGTTCTCATATTCAGTCTCATGTTCTCCCTCCCTCCCCCCACCCCGCATCGTCCGTTCCTGCCACCCCTCCCCCTGCTGCAGGAACACCCAGAAAACCATTTCCTAGTGATCAAGAACGAAGAAGATCATCACTGTTTAGCAATCCTCTTATCTTACACCTGCCAAACCTTAAAACTCGATAGGATACTTTTAAGTAAATTATGTTCATCTGACTTTCTTCACAAATATGGTGTAGTAGGTTGAATAGTGTCCACCCCTGCCCCCGCTCCAATTCAGTCCACTTGAAACCTCGAATGTACCTTATTTGGAAATAGGGTGTTACAGATGTAATTAGTTAAGATGAGGTCACACTGGATTACAACAGGACCTAAATCCAATGACTGGGGTCTTTATAAGAAAAAGGAAGGGGATTTGAGACACAGGGGAAGCTATGTGAAGACAGGAGGAAATGCGGCCACAGCCCAGGGATACCTGGAGCCCCCAGAAGCTGCAGAGACAAGGAAGGACCCTCCAGAGGGAGCGCAGCCCTGCTGACACTTCGATTTTGGGCTTCCAGCCCCCAGAACTGTGAGAGGAGAGATGTGTGCTGTTTCAAGCCACCCAGTTCGTGGCCACTGCTGTGATGGCCTCAGGGACCTTATACAAGTACGTTCTATTATCCCCATTTTATAGGTTGGAAGACTGAGGCTCTGTGAGCCCAGAACCTGCAGGCTGGCCCACGGGCCGGTGCTTTCTCCGTTTAAGGGCAGTCTCATGGGGGCTGGGTGTCTCAAGTCCGATTTGTTCCGAGAGGGAGGGGTTTCCTGTATTGCATCCTGGGAGAGGAGGGTGCTTCCGGCTGAGGCGGGACCTGCGGCTTTGATGGGCAGGTGCCACCCCCTCCTGGGGACCCTGAGTCCTGCCTGCAAGCAGCTAAGACAGGTGCAAGTTTAACTATTGACACATTTCCTTGTTTGAAACACCTCGTCATAATCAGGAAAGTAATACAGTATCAACGTAGGACAAGGAGAGAATACAAAAGGCAAAGCGAAGGAGCTAGAAAGGAAAAACGGTGACGTCACTGCAACACCCGCCCCCCACACCGTGGTGTTTCCAGGCAGATGTGTGTGTGTGTTAATTACTGAGTGCTTCAAAAACATTCAGCTGCTTCATGCTGAGCCAACGCCAATTCACATGTAATTGTAGCGGATAACACAGAGAGCCCCAGGTCCCTGGTACCCAGCTCCCCCTGTGCTAACATCCCACAAAACATCACTATCACAAATAGGGAATCCACTGGGGTCCCACCTGCCGCCCTGTCACAGTCGCACCCGCCCTTCCATCACATCCCTGACTCCGTGGGATTAGAACCTGTCCTCCATTTCTATAATTTTGTCATCTTGAGGATGTTCTATACATGAAATCAGAAAGCACGGAGTCATTGGATTAGCTTTTGCATTCAGGATAGCTCTCCAGAGATTCCCCCAGCTTGTGATGTGTAGCCTGTTCCTTTTTATTTCGGGGTCCCACCCACGGGATTGACGTGCCACCACGTGTTATCCGCTTGTCCATCCAGGACATCTGGTTGTCTGCGGATTCTGACTGTTAGGAATAAAGCTGCTATGAACCTTGATGCGTAGGTTTCCCGGTGAATGTTAAGCCTTTATTTCTCAGGAGCGTAATATGTTTAGCTTTTAAAGAAACGACCGACTCTTCCAGAATGGCTATAGATGTCACGTTCCCATCAGCCACGTAGGAGGGATCCAGTTTCTCCGCATCCTCGCCTGCACTTGGTGGTCCCACTAGTTTTTAGTTTGGCCGTTCCCGCAGGTGTGCAGTGACACCGCTCTGAGGGTTTGATTTGCATTTCCCTGATGGCTTATGACGCTGCACATGGTTCCATGTGCTCATTTGCCACCTGTACCTCCTCCTCAGGGAAACGTGTCTCCAGGCCTTTTGTCCATTTTCTGACTGCATTGTTTGTCTTCTTCCTGCTGAGCTCTGAGTGTCCTTCATGGGTTCCGGGCACTAGTCCTTGGTGGATGTGTTTGTAAATATCTCCTTCTGCGGCTGCCTTTTCATCTTCTTAGGGTCTGTCTCAGAGCGAGATGTCGCCTTTTGACGAAGTCCAGTTTATCAGATTTCCTTCGTGGATGGGGCTGGTGGTGTCAAATCTGAGAACTCTCTGCCTAGCCCTAGGTTCCGGCTGTTTTCCTCTCTTTTTTCTAAAAGGTTTATAGTTTTCCATTTGCCATTTAAGTCTGTGATCCACTTTGAGGTGATTCTGCGTCGGGTGTGAGGTTCATTTTTACCGGCTCTTCATGTGCTGAAGCCCATCCTCCCTCCACCGAGATGCTTCTGTTCCTGGGCCAAAATCAGCCGGGCCTGCTTGTGTGGGTCTGTTTCTGGGTTCTCCACCAGATTTATTTTCAGTGCTTAAATATTTACAGAACTTGGATTCCCCCTAAATCCAGCGCTGTTTCCACACCTGGGTTGGGTGTGTGCGTCTGTGGTTGTGTTACGAACGTGAATGCGTGAGTGTGTGTGTGTGTGAGTGTGAGTGTCCGTGTATGTGAGAACAAGTGTGCCACAGTGTGTGTACCCACCTCAGCCCTGCACCCACTCCTTCCCAAGGCTCTGACACGGGAGCCAGCGGCCTCTTCTGGACAGCAGCGTGCGCTGGACTCTCTCTCCCAAGAGCATCTTTCTGTTGCCCCCTCACTCCAGCCCCCTGCTGCAGCTGAGAGTGCCAGCCCGCCCGGTGCGCTGCCAGGCGTATCCTGTCCTGGCTCTGGATGGAGCACCGCAGGTGTGACTTAGCTGCTGGGACTCCAGGCTCTAGGGGGCAGCAGGCAGCCGTTTTTCTTGCAAATATGTCCTGGAGCTCCGGGAGGCAGCTGGGTCCCCTCTGAGGGTCTGGGTGGTCCCAAGCCGGGCAGGGGGCTGCATCCTCCTCTGCTGTGAACGGAGCCCCCACCACCCCAGGGCTGCCCGAGGCTGCAGCGTTACTCTTGGGACCAGGCTCAGTCATCACGGGGACGGGGACTGGCGGGAAGGGGAGGCCACCCCAGGATCAGCTCGTTTCTGGGGGCCGTGGACCAGGCGCAGTCCACACGGAGCCCCAGGCCTGGACCCAACGGCACTGTTACTGTGTGGCCTCAGGTGGGTGGCTGCCCCTGTCTGAGGCTGGGTATCCCCAGCTACAAAGCCGGCTGATGGGAGCACAGCCCTTAGGCATGGGGAGGGATGACACACGGGTGCCCACGAGTACCGCTCTTTGCTTTGGACCAGAGCCCCCGCTTTCCAACATCAAAGACCTCTGTCAGCATCACCCTGCCCCACCTGGGCACATTTTGAAGGACGTCTTCTAAACGAAGCACACACAGTTACAAAGCCGCACTCAGTTCACGTTACGTATTAGTAGTTAACCGAAGACCCAAATGCGCAAGAGAGCCGTGCGCCGGGAGAGGCTGGGACCCTGGGGTGGGAACAGAGGGTTCTGACGTCCCCTTTGTGCTTTTCTGTCATTTTGAATTTCCTGCACGTTTTTCTACAATGAGCATTTGTTACTTCTATAATCAGAAAAATAAGCATGCTGCATATTAGTTTAGATAGACTAGAAGGAAATAAAAAAACCAACAGTGGCTACCTGAGGAGACCAGGATTTTTGGTGATATATTCTTATGTTTTTAATGTGGTTTTCCAACGTTCTACAGTGAGTATATACTGTTTTTAAAATCAGAAAAAAATGTAACACTTGTACTAAAGAAAAAAAAAGAAAGACTAGGAGGTGGGGAAATATAAATTTCCATTTATATATTTATATATAGGTATGTGTATATATATATTTGTGTGTATGTATATATGTGTGTGTATATATATATATATATAGACACAAAATATTTCTATATCCATCCATCTGTATTTGTATCTATGTCTATCCATTATCTATCAATCAATCTATCCTCTATCTATATCTGTTTATCAACGATATCTGTCTCTCCATTTACCTATCCATCTATCTATCATCTATTACGGAATTTGTCTTTGGCTATGAGATTATAACTAACGGTGGGTTTTTTGTTTTTTTGTTTGCATCATCGCATTTATTTATTTATTTTTACAGTATTTTTTGAAAAACTTCCTGCTTTTCTTATGATTCCAAAATTAACTAACTCAGTATAATGAGAGTTTCAAAAAGTTTTACGGCGCCCACAGGAAGGCAGAAATCTGACGTCACCGCGCGGTGAACACACAGACACAGAGATGTTTGAAGCCACGCCCCCCCGGGCCTGTGCTCGCTGCAGGCTGCTCCGTTCCCTCCCTGCCTCTGCCCTCTCTTCCGACTTTTCTGTTTCATTGTTTCAGTGCTGGCCTGGACCTGGGAAGGGGCCCCCGGCCCACTCTCCCCTCCCGCAGTTCGGAAACCGCTGGTCCAAAGACGCTGCCCTAACCGACGTGGAGGCGGAGAGCGCCGCCCGGCGCCCCGTGTGCCCGGTTGAAGCGGCGCCTCACCTGTTCCTGCCGTACCACGAACAGCACGTCCTCCCCGGGCCGCACGGCCACCGCCTCCCCGAGGATGCTGACCTGCAGGCCCCGCGGCGGCAGGAGGGGGCACTGCAGCTGCGCCGGGCTCTGCTGCGGGTCCACGCCGCCCTCGCACACGTTGGACACCACCTTCCGGTACCTGCGGCCAGACAGCGAGTCAGACAGGCGGGGGTGGGGCGGGCCCTGCTGCCCCGCCGGACCTGCTTGCCGAGAGGTGGCTCTTGCCTTGGCGAACTCCATCCTTCAACTCCCTCCCTTTTCCCGACTCCACCTGTTTGCTATTTCTGCCCCATTTTGGAGATGGGAAAACTGAGGCTCAGGGGAGGGAATGACCAGTAATGGCAGGACCTGCTTCCGTCACTGGACCTTTCCTTGGTCCGCTCGTATTCTTACAATAATGGTAACAGCTGTTGTTGTTGCTGAGCGGAGGATTGAAGGAGTCAGTCGGAATTTTGTGGCTTTGCTGGGAAATACGGTCCCGGGAGGACAGAGTGCCCAGGAGGGGCCGGGCCTTACCGCTGATGTGCCACATGGCTGTGAGCAAACTTGCTCCCAGGGGTCTCCTCTCCCTATTACGTCAAGAGAGTGGGACCAGATGAACCTGACTCACCAGCTCATTCACACAACACGAATTTACTGAGCATCTGCTACGTGCCAGGTGCTGGGGTACGAGGTCATCACTCACAGCCCTGCCGTTGCAGAGAGGACTGTCTAGTGAGGGAGGGAGCCCTCACCAAACCATCCCCCACATCAAGGCAACATCGCAACTGGGACGGGTGCTGGGGAGGGGCAGCACCTGGGAATCTGGTCCCTGAGAAAGGGGCTTTCAGCTAAGACCAGAAGGGTGAACAGGAGAGGGAAGAGCATCCTGGCCAGCGGGAACAGCATGTGCAAAGGCCCTGTGGTGGGGGGGTGGGGGAGCCAAAGCCCAGAGTGGGCAGCAGGTGTGGGATGAGAGTGGGGAGGGGCTGGTGGGCAGAGCCCGATGGGCTCTAGTGAACGTTGAGGAGGCGACGGGAAAACCACTGCTCGGGTGGCATCTTCAGACTTGCCACTTGTGATGCTCCCTCGGGCGACACCGGGATTCTGGGTCTGCAAAACTCACATCACTGCCAAAGTGGCTGGATCTGCCCACCCCCTGTGCCTGGTGCCCCGCCTGCCCTCACGGCTCTGCCGCTGAAGTTTATCGTGCAAAGACGCATGTGATTAGTTTGGAAGAAAATACGCTCCCTACGAGCTACCCAGCCACGGCCCCTTGGCACCCGGAGTGTGCAGGTGGTATGAAATGAAACCCTGGGTCCTGGCTCTGCCGTTTCAGACGAGAGTTCCTGCTTGCCGAGCCCTGGTGGGTGCCCTGGAGCAGCTGCTGTGGCTCCCTGAGGGAGGGAGGGAGGGAGGGATGGGTGATAGACGGATGATGGATGAACGGCTGGAGGGATGGGAGGATGGACGGATGATGGGTGAGTGAGGGGAAGAATAAACAGAGGGACGATTGGATGGATAGATGGAGGATGGATGGGTGGGTGGACGGATGACTGGATGATGGATGGATGGAGGAATAAACGGATAGATGACAGGATGGATGGATGGGTGATGGGATTTAGCCACTGAGGTCCAAGCCTGCTTTTCTGCTCCAGCTGCTTTCTTCTCGGGCTTTGCCCTTCCCCGTCCCCAGGGGCAGTAATGAGGATTTTCTAATAAGTCCATAGGTGGTTTACTCCCTGTCAAAACTTCCCCAAAGGGAAGCAGAGACTTTCAGATAAAGCTCATTTAGGGCCTCTGGACCGGCAGGTTCACAGCCTTTACACACCTAACATTTTTATATGACGTTCATCCTTGGCACGCAACGTGGTCAGCCTCTGGTGGAGGAAGAGTGTCATAACGGCTCACACCTGTGGAGCACTTAACCTTCACGTACAGCGTGTGTCCACCACACCACACACTGAGGGACCCGCTATGTGTCGTGGAGCTTACCGTCCAGTCGGGGGGAACGACTGGGTGAGTGTGACAATAACTGGGATATGCGCCCTCACAGGGTAAGCTCAGGGCCCAGGGTGAGTCAGGGAGGCCTTCCTGGAGGAGGCATCATTCAAGCTGAGACCTAAAGGGAGTGTGAGCACCTCTGGCCCAGCCCAGGCCTGCCTCACTCAGTGTTGGTAAATGCAGAAGGGTCCCAGCACTGCAGGGGCTCAGAAGGACCAGGCCAGGAGTGTGACTTCTCTGGAAGGGCTCAGCCTCTGCAGCAGGTGTGAGCTACAAAGCCCTTGGACCTTCTCTGCCTGCTGTTCTCTGTTCGGAGCCAGCTCAAGGCACCTCTTCTCCCTGACGCTGACCCACATGGGCTCTGCTTGGAGGGCCCCGAGGGCTCAGTGCCTGGGGTGGCTCTCAGGAACCCCGGCACACAGGGCGTCCAGCCCGACTTCTCTTTCCCTGACTCCATGCGGGGAGCCACGGGCACCAGGCAGGAAAGCAAGGGGCCACCCTGGCTCTGCCCCACGCTACTCACCCGAGACTGCTGGTGTAGGTCTGGCCCAGGACACAGTCGTCAGGCGGGGACAGGGGGTTAAACCAGAAGTTAGCAAAGCACTTGTCGGCGTCGGACTCGGAGGAGGGGGTGCGCTCAAATCCATAGTCACTGGGAGGAGGAGAAACGGACGTCAGGAGACAGCGGGGGTCCGGGCCCTCATGCTGAGGACGCAGAGGCGGACCCACGGGGCCCTGTCCCAGAGGGAAGACAGGACCGAAGGCCGACAGTTACGTTCCAGGTGAGAAGGGATGCAAAGGGGATTCCAGCGAATCACAGGAGAGCACTGAGCCCAGCCTGGTTGTCCTGGAGGGCTGCCTGGAGGAGGTGGGCTGAATCTCAGTGGAAGATCAAGAGGCAGTCAGGGGAAGAGGGGGCGAAGGGCACTGCAGGCAGGGACCAGCCCCTTCAACACTGGTGCAAGGAGACAGTGGTGAAGGTGGCTGACGGAGAGGGGTAAGGATGGCTGGGGAGGGAGGCAGGTTCCAGAGCTCGGACATCCTCCTGTGGGCAGCAGGCGGCCACGGGAGTCCTTGAGCGGAGGCAGGGGAGTGGTCAGGGGGCTTTCGGCAGAGTCTCTGGACAGAGGGGAAGGGGCTGGGTGGTACAGCCGGCCCCCGGGGATGCCCTCCCTGTTCCTCAGTTTCCCCTCCCACCTGTGAGCAGCGCCACGTGCACAGGTTTTGAAACGAGGCCCACGAGTTCTTTGATGCGGGCTGGACCCAGTGGCTGGGTCCTAAGGCACAGCGTAGGGGGAAGTGATGGAGGGTGACGAGCCCTCCCCCGGCATCACCTGCGGGGACAGCGGCTGCCGGGTCACCAGGCTACTCAGGCAGCCCCAGGGGCCCGGGGCAGAGCAGGACCCTCACCAGAGGAAGTCCGAGTCCCGGCACTGGCACACGCGGGCCGTGAGCGCCGCCGTGAAGCTCCGACCCTTGATGCACCAGGACGTAGGCTTTCTCCTCCGGAAACTCCTCTGCTGGCCTAGGACGCAGCGGTCGCCCTGTGCAGGAAGGCCAGGGTGAGGGGCCGCTCTGCACGGGCTCCCACCGCTACTGCTGCCGGTTCCTCACTCGCCGGCCAGCCGTAGGGGCCGGGAAACCGGGCCCTGGGGGAGGGGTGTCCATGCCTGAGGCCAACCTAGGGCAGCCTGGCTCCCATCCCACCCGCCCTGAGCTCCCACTGTGTACAGGCTCTGTGTACAGGGCCCTGAGGGGTGGCAGGGCTGCTGGAAGAGGCCCCTTGCATTCACTCCTCAGGCCTGAGGGTGCCAGGTGGGCCCTGTGCAGCTGGGGTGAGCCGCAGCCTCCAGGACACACAGTAGGTCCTCAGCCAATGCTCAGAAGAGGCCACACCTGTGTGAATGGGAGCCGTGATGCAGGGTCCCCCCAGCAATTCCAGAGCCCCCCTCGCTCTGAAATCCTGTCCTGTGGCCACACCACCTGCTCTGAACTGCACTGGGAGGCCATTTCGAGTCCTCATTTATTCCTCTCTGTGTGAATATGACACATTTTGCTGTAGAAACATGGATGTGTTTGAGATTATGGGGTGGGGCTGCCCCAGACCCACTGGGTTGTTACCTAATATATGATACACGTGCCCTGTTACCTTCCCTCGATCTGAAAACTCCTGGACCCCGAGCACGCCTGTCTCCAGGCTGGCTGGGGCCCTGTGCACCTGTTCCCCTGAGTATGACTGCAGACTCTGGCCCAGGCAGCCCCAGGCCCCAGAGGGGGCCGGAACACCGCAAAGAAGGACTGGGCATCTGAGGGAGGCCCTCGGTCCCGCAGGACGGGGAATTTGGCAGAGGGGGCCCTGCACGGTGCCCACCCCTGGCCTGCGGCCAGGCCCACCTGCAGGTTGGTGAGGTTCCAGGAGCTGTAGTCTTCCTCACCGCACTGCCTGGAGAACCAGGGCCGGAAGTCCACCTTGACCAGCTCCCAGTCCGAGCGGAAGCTGATGTGGCCGAAGACGCTGGGGAGGGGGGAGGGGGAGGGGCAGGAAACCACCTTAGTCTGGCCCGTCCCCCAGGTGCCCACCGCTTCCCCTGCGGGCCTCTGTTCCCACCTGCACAGCGGGCCCCACGGTCCCTCCCCTGCCCCCACTGGGCTGCCCTGGGACCAGGCACCTGCCCGGGGCCCCGCTGGCCACGAGCATTTGGGCGTCGGCGTTAGTATTCCCACAGTCATCACGTGTAATCTATGGCTCGTTGATGGTGTTGGTGGGGGTCATCCCACCTGGCCCCCCGGTGGACGAGGAGGCCGGCCAGGAGCCTGGACCCTCCCACATCCCCCACGCTCGTCCTCGCAGAATTGTTCTGCCGAATGATTCATGGTCAGGTGTCTGCGTCCTGTGCTCTCTGGCTTCTCCTCGCCTTTCTTCCCACCTGACCACTCCAGGAGGCCTGTGCTGCAGACAGCCAGCTCCGCCTAGCTGGGCCACAGCCTTTTCACCCCGAGCAGAACCGACAATCCAAAGAGAAGTAACGAGTCATCACACCGGCTCAGAGCGACGGGGTGGAAAGGATCCCAGTGTGGTCCTTGCTGCGTGGCCCCGGCCTCGGTGGGTGGAAGAAGCAGTGGACAGAGCACCATGGGGGCTCTGCAAAAGCCAGTCCTCTACGGAGCACAGGCAGGGTGCTGGGAGCCCGTGTATGCTATCTGGTCTACCTCACCACAGCCCACTCTACAGAAAGGAAAACTGAGGCACAGAGAGGTTGAGTAACTTGCTCAAGGTCACACAGCTTGTTTGTGCCATTTCTTCTCCCTCAGCAGGCCTTGGTGGAGTGCCTACATGTACCCAGATCCCTCGCCCTCTGGGAAGGCTGCTGCTTAAGGGATTTCCACCTGATCCTCCCAACACCTCATACTTGGGCTCCAGATACCACCACAGAAGAGGAGACCAGCCTGTACTTCTCTGGTCCTTCTCCAGTCCACCCTATAGTACCCAGGCCATATTATCAGAGGTCAAGCATCTGGATGGTGGAGGTGAAGCACCCCTTCCACGCACACCAACAGGAGCCGGATACTTGGGGGAAGCCAGTGATGGTCTGAAAGGGTGCAAACCCCGTTCTAGGAGAGTAGTTGAGAAGGCCCTCGGAGTGTGTTCTGGGGGATATGATGGCTCTGAATGTCCGAGGCTGATATTTGAAGAGGAGTTTTGGAGTTTTGGCTCCATAGGACACCTCTGAGCCAGGTAGGCCTGGGCTGATACCCACTTACTATGTCTGTGACCTTGGGCAGGTCCATTCCTCTCTGTACCTCAGTTTCCTTGGCTCTAAAACGGGGACAATAACACTGGCCTTTCAGGATGGGTGGTGGATTAGCAATGGTTTGTGTAGGATGCCTGGCACTTAGTAGGAGATTTATACATACATATGCACAACACACGCTCACCTGTGCACACACACCCGTGCGCACGCACGTGCTCACATGTTCTCACGTGCACACACATTACCTCTACTGCCCAGAACAGCCCCCCGAAGCAGACACCACGATCTGTATTTTACAGACAAGACCCCGAGCCTCTGCAGGGGCCTCCTCTGATCCGAGCGGCCCCGGAGCCTCCCTCCGTCTCGGCCTTCACCTGACTCTGTGGTCCGCCTCTCCGTCCTCCCGTCCTGGGCTCCCCGACCACCGGCAGCCCTGGCCTCTCGCCCGCTCGTGTTTGGTTGTGAATAACCCATCCTGCCCGAGGTGCAAGTCGGAGCCCCCGCCGCTGTTTCTCAGCCCGGGGCCTCTCCTGATGCTGGCGGATGCGGCCCAGCGAGGACCAGACGGCCCGCTTCTCCTCCGCCGGGCCCAGTGGCTCCCGCAGGTTCTGTTTCCGATGGCGAGGTCGTAGGAGGCCCGGATGGTGGCGACCGTGGCCGTGAAGGTGTGAAGGTGTCGTGCCGGTCCTCTGTCCCGACTCCCATCCTGACGCGGACAGCCCTCTCCCTGGGAGCGTCACCACGTGGGGGTCTTTGTCACAGTGTCCCCTTCTCCCAAGCAAAGGCTGCTGGGTTGGTTACTGAGAACGAGAGGGTCTTCGGTCCCTGAAGGGACGTCTCTAAGGGACAGTTTCCGGGTCCTCACACAGCCTGAGCTGCGTCTCTTGCTCTTTTGGAAGCCACATTATAACGGAGGTGACGGCAGCAGTAACTGCTGGCCTGTACTCTGTACCTGCTACGCGCGCGACCTCCCATCCTCTCCTCACCAACCCCGTGCGGAACGTACTGTTAACATTCCCACCTTACGGACAAGGAGACTGAGGCAAGGGACCCCCTCGGGATGGCACGGCAGCCGCCCACCTCCCGGGGCAGCCAGGGTCGGTCCCGGGTTGGCGACCACAGGGCTGGGGCGCTTTGCCCGGGAAACACGCGCTGGCCCGAGCGTGACCACCGCGCAGCCTCCCAGGCTGGCGGCACAGGCCCCGCCGGGGAAGTCCCTGGAAGGAGGCTGGCTTGCTTGATCTAACTAATCCCCTCCGTGTCTTTGAAGTCCTGCCTTCTATGAAACCCAAAAGCTCAGCTGATACTTTGAGAAGTATCTGTCATCCGGCTGACTCTGAGTTTTAGGAAGGAGACGCCAGAGGGAGGCTAGTTATTGCTTCACGATTAATAAGGAAAATGTGGGCCGGCCTCTGCAGGTTAAGGAGGAGCCCCACGCCCTTCAAAGAGCTCACTCCCCTCCCCTAGTGCAGCCCGGGGAGGATCTGGGAGCCCACTATCCCCCCCCAGGGCCTGGGGGGCCCTCACCCCTCTGAGGCTGCACTGGTGGGGGTGGGAGGCTGAGCAGGGGTGATCCAAGCTGAGGGAAACATCCCCAAAGGTGACTACGGTCAGCTTGGACGTGACCTTTGGGCAGATTTGGATAAAGAACCATCTGGGGAAATGCTCTCAACTGTGCAGGAAATAGGACAGCGGGGGATAGAGAGAGAGAGGCAGAGAGACAGAGGATGGGGAAGGGAGGGAGACACAGAGAGACACAGAGAGAGGGAGAGAAGGAGAGAGACAGGAAGGGAAGGAGTGGGAGTAGACAGGATGCTAGGTCTGAGCGCTTCCAGCAGTCTGGAGAGATGAACCTTTATTCTAACACGCCAGCATGTTCCCTCTTTCAGAGTTTGAATCATTTCTGTGTCAACCGGAATTTGGAAGTGGTCTGATGATGTGGCACAGTGAAGTAGGAGGCCTGTAGGAACAGTTCCGATGCTTTTTCAAAAAAAACTTGAGGTTATAGCATCTGGCTCTGAATTCTGCCAAGAGTGTTCCAGGAATAAAACGCCCCATCTGTTGATGAGTGCTGAAAACCAGGCTGTTTCTGGGGCCAAACCCAGCACTGATGCGGTGACAAAGGGCTTGACGTCCTGGAGCTCCTAGGTTAATGCCCTGGGGTAGAAAGTGCGCCCACTTCTCAGCTGGGGAAGCTGAGGCCTCAGACCCAGCTGACTTGTTCAACCTCTGCAAAACCAGCACGGGCCAGCCATCTCCCCTGGTGTTTCTGACGCTTCCCTTCTGCTCCGTGGCCTCCGGTCCTGGAAAACTGGTCAACCAACAAAGGGTCCAGGCTGAGCCTGGCCGCCACACCACAGAGAGCCCTGCATCGGCCCAGGCTGGAGTCTTCCTCCCTCCCCGGCCCATCCCAGAACGAAGCCTCCAAGGGCACGAGGGGAGCATAAGTATGTGACGTCCTGAAGGATTTAACTCATTCCAGGGCCAGGGAGGAGAGGAACTAGGTGTGCAGGGAGAAGCACAAGCGAGGCGTTTAGGGAATTAGAAAGGTGATGATTCCTGACCCAGTTTTTATAGGACAGCCTCTGGGGTCCCCCTTCCAGCTCTGGCTCTCCAGGACCCATGCAGAGCTGATGTGACGGGTCCCCCTTTGCCACCACTCCCTCGGTGCAGAATTTTTGAGATTTTTAGCACTTCTAGAAGAAGGGGGAATAAATCCTCCCTGGAGATTTCCTATGAGAATAAAATGAGATAACGTAAAAAAAAATGGACCCATAACATATAGTATGTGCTCAATAAAGCTTCGTTACAGAACTTGTTGCAAGAGGCCATACTGGGAAAGATGTAGGGAGGATGCCAGGCTTCCTCAGTCCTGGTGGCAGGGGAGGCCACTTGGAGGGGGTCACTGAAGCCGGATTTGGGTCTGGCAGGAACTTAGATGGCTCTCTTGTCTCAAACGTCCTGAGAAAGGAGTCCGCACTACCGTTTCCACGTCCCTTTGCTCCATCTTCCGTTCCCAGAAGCCTGGGCGGTGGGCACACAGGCGGCCGTGGTCCCTGGTGGCCCGCGGTGGGGGGCTTACGAGAGCTGTACTCCCAGCCTCCATCCCAGGCAGCCAGAGGAGCCTGGCGAGGGGGCGTTCACATGAGCACCCACAGGAGCCCCAGGGCAGAGGCGGGCCTGGAGGGGTAATGTCCACTCTGGGCGGTTTCCTTCCAGTTCAGGCCTCGGGCTGGGGGCCAGGCACCCCTGGGGGCTTATCCGAGTGGCCCCTCTGGGGCATTCAGAAGGGTGAAGACCTGGCTCCTCACAGGCGATGGGGAGCCGGCCGGGGCAGGGGTGTGAAAGCCATCGTGAGCTGGAAGGGCAGACAGGAGGGCATGAGTTGTTCTCTCACCAGGGACTCACTCCCAGGAAATGACTCCAGCTGGGCACACGTACCTGGACATGCTCTCCAGGTCGAGCGGGCAGGGTGAGGGGTCCTAGCACCCAGCCACTCTGCTGGGAATGGACGGAACCGGCCAGTCTGCTCCAGAAGGGCTGAGCCAGAGCTGGGGCACCGTTCAAATCCTCACGTGGGAAAGCATCAGTCCTTCTGTACCCACAGCTCGTCCTTGGGTCTCACTGGCCCAGTCCTGGTTCAAAGGTCAGCTGCTCCGAGACTCCGTGATCACCACCCACCCCAAAAGCGACCCTTCAGCCCCCAGCCCCTCGGCTGGCTGGCCCTGTTGTATCAGCATCTTTCACGTTACCGAGGAACCGTGTCACTCTTGGTTATATTTGATCTGTCTGCCTGGGCCACCAGCTCTGTGGGTCCTCGGGGTCCCTGGTGCCCAGACAGAGGGTGGCACATGGCAGGCCAGGCTGGAATGACCGGAGAAGGGCTGGCCTTGAGATAGGCCGGGACCTGGGACCCTTTGCTGCAGTGCTGGCACCTGGACAAACGTCTCCTTGAGCCACAAAATACCAAGAAACTATAAGGGACTAAAAATAACTGTGTGTGTGCCCAGCTGGGGCAAACTATGGACAACAAGATACAAAAAGCCTGAAAACCCAACTGCCACTTCTGAAGAGCCGGGAGCAAAAGCAGGGTACCGAGCACGCCCCCTGCACTCAACCCCACCTAAGGGGTGGGCATACCTCCTAAGCCACGCCTCCAGCTGACCCCAGGACGTACCTCTACCCTCACCCCATATAAGGAAGCAGCTCGCCCCCTCCCTCCGCCGTCCTCCGGGAGCGAGCGCGGGAACCTCTTACTCGTTTTCACTCCCTACTGCTACAGCAGGAGCCTTCCTGCGCTGGGGACTCAGACCCAGCCCTGCCCCCTGGAAGCTTCCTCAAAGTCTGCTGGGGGGAGAGAGGAAGTAACTTGGGAGGCCAACCAGAGACCGAGGTGTCCAAAGTGCCGGGTCCCCTCCCAGCGTCAGTGGCCCTGGCCTACATTGGGCTGTCATGAGGGGAAGAGTCATGGGGCCTTGGGTGGCTTCCTGGGGCCATCTTAACTCATGTCCACAAACTCGTGCTTCAAACAATGGAAACGTATCTCCTCACCGTTCTGGGGGCCAGAAACCTGCGATGTGGGTGTTCACAGAGCGGGCTTCCTCTGCAGGCCCCAGTGGAGGGTCCTTCCTGCCTCTTCCAGCTCCTGGGGCTCCAGGCGTGCCTGGGCTGTGGTCGCATCACGCTGGCCTCTGCCACGTCTTCACACGACGGTGTGGCTGTGTATCTAACCCTAACCCTCTTCGTATAAGACACGAATCATTGGATTAGGGCCCACCTGCCACCTGTGCGACCTCATCTCGACTAAGCACGTCGGCAAAGGCCCTGTTCCCAAGTAAGGTCACATGCACGGGTTCTGGGTGGACGTGGATTTGGGGGGACACTGCTCTCCCCAGTACAGGCGTCATCAATAAAAGCCAAGCAGAGTGCACAGGGCCCGATCTCCTGCACCCAGTGCAGCCAGGCATGCACAGCATTGGCGGGGCTGTTAGAAATGCAGAGTCTCGGGCCCCACGCTGGCTTGTGAATCAGCTCTGCCTGAACAAGTGCCTAGACGGGCGAATCGCCCAGGAAGGAGGCTTCCAAAGGCGGACCCTCATTTCGTGGTTTCTGGGTGAGCGCCTTGTCTCCCCAGCGGGGCCACAGGGCACAGTCAAGCCCTGGGTGCCTTTTTCAATCCCCGCCTGCTCAGGCTCTGCTCCTGGGCTGTGAGCCACTCTGAACAGGGATGTGCTTGACCTAAGCCAGGGTCAAGGGGCTGGGGTCACAGCCTGGATCTGCCCTTCACTGGCCCATTTGGGTCTTAGGTCCTCTCTGTGCCATGTGCCTACAAGTTCTTCACAGGTGCCAATAGCCAATAATCATCACTACCATTATCACCCTCACCATAGCATCAGCTTCATGATCACCATCATCAACACCATCAGCACCATCATCACTGTCACCATCATCACCATCATCCTCACCATCAGCATCACCTTCACTATTACCATCGTCACCACCACCACCACCATAATCATCACCATCATCATCACCACCATCATCACCACCATCATCATCATTATCACCATCAACATCATCATCATCACCATCATCATCATCATCATCATCACCATCATCACCATCATCATCATCATCATCATCATCATCATCATCATCACCATCATCATCACCACCACCACCATCATCATCACCATCTGAAAGGTTAAGTGGACAGTGACCCAGAGCTGACCCTTGACTCTTGGTTCCACCCCTCACCAGCAGGTGATCATGGGCAGGTGACAAATGTCCCTAAGGACAGAGTGGCCACTTCCTGGTGGCTGAGGATGAGAGGAAACAGTAGATGGTAAGAGATAAGGAAGCAGGTGTGAAGATGGAGGTCAAAGCGAGGAGGCTGGGGGTCAGTGTTGAACCTGCCTAGAGCAGCAAGGCCCACAGTGGCCCTCCGCCACGGCCCGCCTGGGGTTCGGCTCTGACCTGCCTGCCCACCTCCCGTGGGCACTCACGTCATGACCAGCGTCTCGTCCCCCGGCTCACTCAGCAGCCCGTCCACAAACACGGAGGTGCTGGTGAAATTGTGCGTGCTCCAGGTGAGGCCCTCGTCCACACTGAACCTGCCGAGAGAAGGGGAGTCACCACCTCGGGGCAGGTGGGAACACATCCTGTGTCCAGGACGAGCTGCCTCGCTGGACCCAGCCCTGCCCATGCCCAGGGACGAGAGCTGTCCAGCTGAGGTGGCTGGGAAAACAGGCAAGAGCAGTGGCCAACCCCAGGGCCAGTCCAGTGTCTCGGCCACAAGAGGATCCCTGACCTCACGCTCTCCTGGGAGGTCACAGCAGCCACCCACCACCAGCAGATGGCATCCACATCTGCTTGGTGACACCACAGTCAAGGAGTCCTGGGTGTGTGGTCTGGGTCCCAAGCTGCTTTGTACCCCTTGAATTGCAGTTATCCAGGCCTTGGAAACATCCAGGTCAGGCCCACCCAATGCCCGAGGCCAGCCCAGGGTTTGCCAGGTCATTGATGGGAGCTTACTGTCTCTCAGTGAGGCATATCAGTACAGCCAGCTGCAGTGCACAAAGATCTTTTTCAGACTAAAGTGATACTGGCTTCCTGGCAGCTCTCCCAGCTCTGCCTTCCGAGTCCAGAGTTCATATCTGCCCTCACTTCCCCACAATAAACCTTCACCTGTCTGAAGCTGATGCCAACCCCACTCTCACCTGGGCACACGCTGCTGGCTTCCTTCTCTGACCCCACCTCCTCCACTGAGCTAATTCCTGTCCATGCATAAAAGTCACCTCCTCTGAGAAGCCCTCCCTGCTTCCCGAGGATGAGGTGGGTGGGGGCCTCCTCACAGCCCCAGGCTTCCCTCTGGCCCACCCGACCATGCTGGGTCATCATTCCCCATTTCCTCACCGCTCCAGGCCTGGCCAGAAGCAGTTGTTGGGTGGGGGGGACTGGGGACTATTCTGAGGGGTTCCCAGGTGGGGAGAAAGAGCCCCTACCACCCTGCACCCAGTGCTGGCTCCCGATGGCCTTACTTGAGGATTTTCAAGGGGATGGAGGTGTCCTTGATGGCCACGATCACGCCGCCGTGGTCCAGGTAGAGGATGTGGTGCTCCTCCTGAAATACCTGCGGAAGACAGCAGGTGGGGGTCTGAGGGCGGGACCCTGAGGAGGGTCGGAGGTTGTTCAGGGTCTGGGGTCGCTCTCCAGTGGGGCAGAACTGCCGACACACTGCCTGGGGGGCAGCAGCAGAGTCCAGTTCCCTGAGGCGGGGCTGGCCTGAGGGCTCCCGGTGTCCCCAGGCCATCCCCGTGCTCCCCCAACCACCCAGACTCAGTACGTGTGGGATGAATGGATGCAGATGGCGATTTCTAGACCATTGACAAGAGAGAAAAATAAACACTGCAGGGGGTCCTGCCTAAAGGAAAAACGCATGCACCAAAAAGGCCGACACGTGAGGATGAGAAATAGTGGAATTTAGAAAAGCATTTAGGATAATCATCACCAGTAAAAGCAAACCTCTATTTGACCTTAAGATAGTCCATGTGCCACCTCCTTCAGGAAGCCCTCCCAGATGCCAGGTTGGGTGGGGAGCATCTCTGGGCCCCCTGCCCCAGCACTTACTGCACTAATTTGTCATTGTTTCCTCCAGCCAGGGAGCTCCTCAAAGGCCGGTCCTGCCTCTGAATCCTTTCTGTGGCCCGGCACATGCCTCAGCTCACAGCTGGGGGTGCCTGTGCTCAGGGAGTGTGTGGGGGATGAATGAATGAATGAGTGAATGAGTGAACCTCCACCAAGTCCTCAGGGGACACAAGGTCGAGTGGCCTGGACAGGGCTCTTGCGGGAGGAAATACCTCTGGTGGCCTCGCTTGTCTGCAAACAGCCCTGGGATGGGGTCCCATTTTACAGATGAGCAAGCTGACGCTTGGAGCTGTGGGGGCTGAGCCAAGGCCTCAGAGCCGGTGGGTGGCAGAGCCGGGTATGTCTCTTTAGTCCTGCCAGGACACCGGGCGTCCCCCTCTAGATCTTCCATGAACACAGACACCTAGACGGCCAGCCTGGGTCTTGACTCCACACAGAGAAGGGCACCAGTGTCCTCTGCCACGTTCCCTGCCACCCTGAACCTCATCTACAGGACGTGGCCCCATCACGACCACCTGCAGCGGGCCAGGGCCCCATTCACCTCCCACCCCGTCTGACCGTCTCAGGGCCTGTGGGTTCTGTAGCAGGGGTGCAGGGAAACTCAGGGGGAGACGGGATGGAGCCAGGACCCCATACCCACAGCCCCTCGCCGGGGCCTGCGCGCTCACGGCTGTCAGCCGCTCCGCACAGGGGCCTGGCTAGGCCTTCGTGTCTGTGGCTCTGGGGCCCCTCCTGGGCCAGGGAGGCAGCTGCTGCAGGGCTTGGTGCTGAGCGAGGCCGGAATAAGTGCATCTCCAAGCAGATGTAGACCCAGGGCTGCATCTGCATTTGCCCCGGCAGAAAGAGCCCCGAAAGCTCCCACACCCCGGGGACCCTGTTCTAGAGCAATGAGCGACCAGGAGCGGGGAAATCATTAAAAAAAACCCACACACACCCACACAACTATTAACTAGCATCTTCCCCCTGATCTTCTATCTCGAGTCTTCCTTTGTTTGAATGTCTGTTTTTCCAGAGCCAGCGGGAGGCACTCGGGGAGGACCCCAAGCAGAGGCCTCACCTCTTAGGAATGGGAACTTCAGCAGAGCTGATGGTGCCTCCAGGCCAAGCCCTCAGCCCTGACATCCCATTACCCCCACACCCCCTAACCCCACCAGAACCTTCCAATGGCCCCCATGGCCCTTAGAATCACATCCACACCCTCTCCTGGTCATTGGGGCTCTGTATGAGAGGCCCCTGCCCACGCTCTCCCACCTCCCGTATACCAGTCACCCTGGCCTCCTTTCCCTGAACACGTCTCAGGCCCTTTGCACATGCTGTGCCCTGCCTGCAAAGCTCTTCCCCAGATATTTCCACCTTCTCATCATCTTGCTGGCTTTCCCGCTGGTCACAGGAATTCTCTAGGAAACCCTTCTGGCTTGACTAAAGAGGAGAGGTCCCTTACGAAGAATGGTGGAAGAGACCTGGATACCTGCGAACTGTGCCCTTAACATGTCTGATGCGGGGGAGGGGAGAACTGGGTGACTGGCACGGGGGCCTCTGCTGTGCGTACAGAGCCTTGTTTAATAGCAACCACGCTCAGAGGTCACCTCCCCATTTTCCAAAGAGAGACCAGAGGCTCAGAGACACACAGCGACTTGCCTGCGGCCACATAGCTAGCAACTGGCAGCGCTAGGGTAGAGACCCCAGGTCTCTGATGGACCGCGGGCCGCATCCACCAGGAGCTGCTGTCGCCACGAGCAGGACATTTTCAGCTGGAGGAGGATCTGTGACCTGCGAGTGACGAGGTCTCAGGGTGGGGTGAGGGCCCAGAGCACTAGCTTGGGGCCTCCCGGATCCACCCCTGCATCTCCCTCCCCGCAGATTCCATGGCCGCGCCTGCCGGGGTCAGAGGAGTCCCCGGGCCTGGGTGTCCTAAGCTCTGGCAGGTGCTCTGGGTGGCACTCTGGATAAGGGTGCTGCCTGCGGCTACGTTAACTCAGATAGCACCTCCTGGATGAGGGAGGTGACGTCGTGTGGCTTTAGGTACCGTGGGGAAGAACTTCGCACAATTCCCCTCCCCGTCTCTCCACCCGTCAGACACACCCAGTGTTTCATGTCCTCTGTCTGGGTCCTGGGATCCAGAGGTAGAAATGAAAGCTTAACGCCCCAGAAATTCATAGCCCAGGGAAACACCTGCCCCCCGCCCGCCCCCCGCAAGGAGACAGACCACCTCCACCCAGTGACTCGCCCACTCGGATACCAACAAGCAGCCCATCGAACCCACCCTCTCTGCCCAGCCCAGGTTCTGCCACAGTACAGGGCTCCCAGCCCGTGTTCTGGGGGTGAATGATGTGCTCCAGTTCAACTCGAGACCTGAGCCGGTGGGCACCCCGGGGGTGGGGGCGGGGGTGTCACAGCGCATTGGGCGGGGCAAGGGCATTACGGGCGGGGAAACAGTGTGTGCAGAGGAGGTTACAGACAGCAGTGTGGCCAAGTGGAGGGGGGGGCACGAGCTGTTTGCTGGGGCTGGAACTGCGGGCAGATGGAGCGGCCCGTGGGTGGGCTGGCGTGGGTCAGCCGATGGTCTACCCTCCCGTAGATGGTGGGGGACACCGAGGTTTACTTGGGGAGTGAGGGGAACAGATTCCCCTTTTAGAAGCTTCCTGGGGGAGGGACGCTGAGGGGGGCGGGGGAGGTGAAGCAAGGAGTCTTCTCCTCCAGGAAACAGTGAGCTCTCTGTCCCGGGGATTATTCAAGGAGAAGCTAGAATCCCTCCTGGGACCTCCGGGCTGCCGGGCAGGGTGGTGGAAACCACGCTGGGTCCCGCGACGTGGTCCTAGAGGCCCATGGCATGCCGCAAGCACAGCCGTCTCTGCCTTTGAACTTGCAGAGGCCTCTGCCCACCGGCCCGGTGGGAGCCCTCCTCCCCACTCCACCGGGGGCCTAACCCGCTTCCCTTCCTGGGGAGATCTGCAGGGGTGGTACGAATGAACGGTAAGCCGGAAGTGGGTCCTGGGATTGCTCCCAAGCAGGATTTAGCTCCGGGGCGCGGCCCCGAACGTGGGCACAACCCTCACTTGTGCTCAGACCCCACATGCTTTGCACCCTCCTCCCGCAAGGACAGGCAGGGGGGCGTTTGTCCTGTCCATCCACTGAGGAGATGGGGTGCCTCCCAGCCATCCCAGGGGACCCCCATGGGCAACTCCACTCTCGTTAGCTTGGGACTCAGGAACAAGGGGGCTCCAACACCCACCACTGGACCACAGGGTCTTTGCACATCCTTTGCTATGGTTTTCTGTGCCTTGACCATCGCCTAGGCAGGGGTCCCCCAATCCTTTCTCTCCCACACCCTGAGTTCTGAGGGGGCTCCTTAAATGTGTTCTATGTTTTGATCATTCCAGGGAAGTCATGTTTTTAAAATGATACATCCTCCCCCCAAAAAATAAATAAAATAAAATAAAATGATACGTCCCTTAGGCATCACGCACAGTGTTATTTGTAATTCACATTCTAAGAGTTTTGCTGTAGAGACAGCTCATCGCATCCTTGACAAACCGGCCTGAGCTCACCTGGTCGTCTGGCCTTCGTGCCTTTGTCCCACCCTGGCCTCTGCCTACTGCCCCCCACCAGTAATCGCCCTCCCCCTGACACGCACGCGCACACACGGGCACCCCCCTCTCCCCTGCCAAGCACCCGAGCCCCCCCATTCCCCCACCCCTCCCCCATCACTGGGGAAGAAACGGGTACCGCAGCTCAGTCTTGAACAGACATTCTCCCATTTAATTCTGACAAGTTCCCAAGTTTGAAGCCTAAGCAAATTGCTTGACAAAAGTGGCCACCGTGAATACCTTTCTCTTCTGTTTCACCTGGTCTGTAAAGTCTAACAAGCCAGGAGCAGGGGGGCGGTTTCTCTAATCAGTGGACAGGTGGTGACCTTTAAGAACGTTTAGACATGTTTCACTAGTTTTAGTGAAATAGGACTATTATAACACAATAGATCTCTTTTGCCCTTTTCAAAATTCCTTGTTCCTTGCATATTATTAAAAAACGCCAGGGCTTTAAACCCAGGGTACAGGTGAGCTTCACACTTTGGGGGTTAACATAGTTGTCCAGTGTGGTACCTGGGCAGGGGGCTCTAAGTGGGATACTCAGGGGTGCAAAAAATTGACCTGAAAACAGAGCTTCTTGCATCCACCGAAAGAGGAGATGCACACAAAAATTTAGTGCATTTTCTTAAGCAGTTAAAGTAGAAACTGTCACTGAAGCTGGCAGACCAGATGAGGCCTTTTTTTTTGCTGGAAAGAAATAGCAAGGGTAGAGGGCAACGGGGCCTCTCCTGGGGCGGAGCGCGTGGGTTTGGCTCCTGGGCTACCTGACTGCACAGGGCGCCGGACCGTCAGCCTTTGCTCCCCACCCGACCTGCTCTGCGTGACGCCCACTGGCCGGCAGCATCCCGCCCTCCAGTCTGAGAATTTGAGCCGCATGTGGGCGCAGCAGGGAGGGGTCCTCACAGTGCGACCCCCAGTGCTGGGGGCCGTTCCCTGCATAACTGCTTTCTCCTGTTTCTTCTCCCTTTCCTGCTTTTCCTTTTCTCGGGCTACACTGAGCGTCAAATCATCATCTCATGGATGTGTCCCAGGAGGCCCAACCCAGACTCGCCGTGGCCCCCCAAAACCTGCTCCTCCCCACTTTCTCTCCCAAGTCTGTGCCATCCACTCAGCAGCTGCCCCTGCCAGGAACCCGGGGGGTGTCCTCGGGGCCCCCACTTCCTGGCCTTTGGGCTCAGCCAACCTTCTGAGTCCCCGTGGGGCTTCCTGCCGGAAAGCACCCCCAGTCCGTCCCTGGCACTGATCCCCATCGCTTCGATGTTCACGGTAACCTGTCTGACCATGGGAAGATGCGTCAGGTCTGGAATTCTCCAGCAGTGGCTGCTGAAAGAACAGCAGCGGTGTGGGCAGCCTGGCCTGGGCTCTCTTTTCACAGCTGGTGATGTAACACCTGCTAAAGGGAGCCGTGTGCAGCCCCTCTGGCCGGGGAAGATGAAGAAGCGTTCCTCGGAACTCCTCTGGGAGGGAGGGGTGAGAGAACAGACTCTCCCAGGAGCCTCGGCGGAGTGAGCATGGTGGGCTCCGGGCCCCTCCCTGCCACCTTACCTGCCTCCAGGTGTGCCCACAGTCTGAGGTGATGTACATTTCTTCTTTATATTCCACAAGCTGGGAGCCCAGGTTACCTGGTCCGGAAGCAAAGTGGCAGGGTTGCTCTTAGGACCGGCCACTCTCCCCCTTACCAAGGTCTGAGTGCAGCCAGGTCCCCACACAAGGTTGGTGCCTTATGTGCTCTGGGTCTACACCTCCCAGCACCAAAGCCACCGGCGGATGCCCCTCTCTGCCCTCCTCGTATAGTGACGGGCCTGCTGTCACCACTACGGGTCCTAGTCTGAGCAATAAAAGATTAACTTTGCCCAGAGAAATCCAGCCTCAGGCAGCTCCAGCTGAGCCCAGGTGCAGGCAGAGCTTGGGGGCTTCAGGGGGACCCACGGTGACGAGTGTGATTCAGGAAGAAAAAGCACGGAGTGGGGGTCGGGGGGAGGCTAGAGAGGATGCTGGCCAGGTGGGCAGTGTGGGGACACAGCAGCCCCTGACGGGAACTGCGGCAAGACATGGCTGGGCCTGCGTCTGGAGGCGCCCTGGGGGCCGGGTGCGGGGGAGGCCAGAGGCAGGTCCAGGGCAGTCTGGGGCAGTCCAGAGGCAGGTCCAGGGCAGTCTGGGGCAGTCCAGGTGGGAGGCAGCGTCAGCACAAAGTAGGGGCTCATTAAATATCTGTTGAGGGGAGGTTTGGGAGGATGGTGAGGTGGGCACCCAGCCAGCTGTGCAGCCAGGAGGATCCTCCTGGGTCCTGGCTCACCCATACCAGCCTGGCAGGTGGGTCACCAGCCTTGAAGGCCACTCTGAGGGGTTGGCACTTAATCCTGGGGCTGCTGCCGGAGGGGGAAGAATCCCCACTTAGCATCCAAGGTGATTCCAGCTGACAGATAGGAAACCGAGCCTAAGCGGACCCCTGCAGATGGCCACCTAGAAGACGCAGCTGCGGGACAGTCTCGGTGGCCTCTGAGATGGGCTGGATGCCCCTAACGGCCTCCTGGGAAGGGCCTTGGACAATGGGATTTTCTGATGGGTCAGACTGGGCAGGCTTCCGCTGTGACCACATGATGGTGGCAGGGACCAGGGGCCTGAGCTTCCGGGATGAAGGGGACCTGTTATGAGAACACTGAAGCCATTCTGGACTCTCTCCTGGAGCCCCTGACCTGGGCAACGTGTGCACCACTTGCACTTTGGAGACTTATTCATGTGGTGCTGTCAGGAGTCTCTCTTCCAGAGCCAGGTTTAGACGTCACTGGAAAATCCCAGAGGAGACGGATTATCCTCAAATAGATGAGGCAAAGTGAGTCCAAGGAGAGTGGCAGAGGGATTGCGTACCTGCCCTTTTTTTGAGGTCCAACCAACCCCCAAATCTTCCATCCATCCATCCATCCATCCATCCGTCCATCCATCCTTCCTTCATTAATATATCGTCCATCCATCAGTCCATCCGCCATCCCTCCATCCACCCTTCATTAATTTATCGTCCATCCATCGGTCCATCCACCATCCCTCCATCCATCCTTCATTAATTTATCATCCATCCATCCATCCGCCATCCCTCCATCCACCCTTCATTAATTTACTGTCCATCCATCGGTCCATCCGCCATCCCTCCATCCACCCTTCATTAATTTATCGTCCATCCATCGGTCCATCCGCCATCCCTCCATCCACCCTTCATTAATTTATCGTCCATCCATCCATCCATCCGCCATCCCTCCATCCATCCTTCATTAATTTATCATCCATCCATCGGTCCATCCGCCATCGCTCCATCCATCCTTCATTAATTTATCGTCCATCCATCGGTCCATCCGCCATCCCTCCATCCATCCTTCATTAATTTATCGTCCATCTATCGGTCCATCCGCCATCCCTCCATCCATCCTTCATTAATTTATCGTCCATCCATCGGTCCATCCGCCATCCCTCCATCCATCCTTCATTAATTTATCGTCCATCCATCGGTCCATCCGCCATCCCTCCATCCATCCTTCATTAATTTATCGTCCATCTATCGGTCCATCCGCCATCCCTCCATCCATCCTTCATTAATTTATCATCCATCCATCGGCCCATCCACCACCCCTCCATCCACACATCTATCTCTTTTTCATCAATTCCACCCACTCACCCACTGCTGCACATTCATCAGCATTTGCTGAGTGGCTGCTCTCTGCCCAGCCTCGTGCTGAGCTGTGAGGAATCCAAGCTGAGTAACCATGTGCCTGCTCCCAGGGAGCTCTCAACCTAGCCGGGGAAGAAGGATGCCCTGCAACCGTGCACAGAGCCAGGATGCCTGCGAGCCCAGGGAACTGTGAAAGCAGAGAAGAGAAAGCTAACGGACCCGTGCAGGAGGGGAATCAAGGAGAGATTCCCGCAGGAAGTGACCTCTGCTCTGTGCCTCAAAAGACAAATGCCACCGGCCAAGGGAAAGGGGCAGGTGTGCCAGGCAGAGGGACCGGCCTTGGCGACGGCACGGAGGTGGGAGGGGAGGTCAGTCAGGGGAGGTGGGGCAGAGGGCCAGGTACTGAGCTGGGTTCCCTTCTACCCGCCTGGCCACCTAAAGGTGCTGAGGAAAGGCTGCTGAATGAAAAGAGGGAGATGAGTGAATGAACGCAACAGCTGGGCGTGGGCAGAGGAAGGAAGGCGAGCCCTTTATCTCCCCATCCTTCCAGATGCCAGCAGGGACGCCAGGACCCGCGCGTCAAATACAGAAGCCGTGCGGCAAAGGATATGGCGTCAGCTCTACTTCCCAGGCAAATTTATAGTCCATGATTCCAGGGGTGCGATGTCTGTCTTTTGAGTGACGCAATCTGTTTTCCTTGTTCCGTCTACCAAGGCTGTCAGGCTGCCGGTCACCTAACAGGCACCGGGGGAAATTAAGGGGAAATTCACAGAACGCATCCACAGGCCACCAGAGTGGGAGGCTCTGCAGGAACACGGGAGCTGGTGCCCTCACTTTACAGAGGGGAAACTGAGGCCTGGGGATGCGACTAAGAAAGGCCTCCCTCTACGTCCCCTCCGGGCTGTTCTGGGGTCTCCTTGGACCTCCTCCCCCAACACCCCGACCCCTCCACCCCGCTTCTGTGCTCTCAGGGCCTGGTATACAGTAAGCGCTCACATACTGCATTTCCTCTCCTTGCTTCCTCGGTCTTCAGGTTGCGGAGTGGCTCAGGCCTCAGGGCCAGAACAGAGCAAAGCGACAGCACAAGACCCACCCCAGGACCCCTCACCGTGGCCCCCAACGTGGCGGAGCAAGCCCTGCGGCAGCTGGAGCAGGAGTAAGGGGACCGCCCCTCTGGTCCTCCGGGTGCTGCCAAGTCCCCGGCTTCTAGGCCCCGGGTGACCCCGCCTGGCTGATGGGCCTCGGGTCGGCTCTTGACCTCCTCCCGGCCCTCGGCCTCTCATCTGGGATCGATGAGGTTGATTGATGGGATTGACGGGTCCCCGACTGGCTGAGTCACAGAGGAAGGGACTCTGCAGGAGGGCCGGCAGGCTGGGCTCCTCCCGGGAGCCCCGGGGGTCTTCCAGGCACAGAGCGGGCGGGGGTGCTCCGAGCATCCCGTCCAGGCCCCTCAAGGTTTTTTCAGTCACGTGACTGTCAGAGCCGGGGTCCGGGAAGCGTTTGCAGCCTGTGCTCTGTGTGGTCCTGAGGGTTCACGTCCAGACGAGGAGCCGGAAGCAGCGTGTGCTGCGCGGTGGCCCAGGACGGGCGCAGGGCAGTGGGGCAGGGAGGGCCTTCCACCTGCATCAGACCTTTCAGTGCCCCCAAGTCCGAGATTATTACCCTCATTTCACAGATGAAGAAACGGAGGCTCAGGGAGATGTAGAGCCCCAGGGCAAGAGCTTGGAAAGGCCCAAGTCAGAATCGGGCCCGGCGCCCTCTGTCTCAGCCATCCGTCTGTGATTTGCTACCTTTACAGAACGCATCCCCTTGACACGCCCAGTCAGGAAGAACATTCCAGCTGGCACTCTCGGCCCGCTGGGTTTATTTCTGGGTTCACTATGGCTGTTTCTAGACCCTGGCAGTTAGAAGCTCGAGTTCCGGTCTTTTTTTTTTTTTTTCGGTACGCGGGCCGCTCAGTGCTGTGGCCTCTCCTGTTGCGGAGCACAGGCTCCGGACGCGCAGGCTCAGCGGCCATGGCTCACGGGCCCAGCCGCTCCGCGGCACGTGGGATCTTCCCGGACAGGGGCACGAACCCGTGTCCCCTGCATCGGCAGGCGGACTCCCAACCACTGCGTCACCAGGGAAGCCCCTGGTCTTTGCTTCTTGAACCATCCTTTTCCCTTTCTCATTGGATTCATGGCTCCATTTTCCACCTCCATCTGTGGGTCTGGCCTCTGTCCACTGAACCGGAGGGCAGGTCCCCAGTAGAAGGACAGTGATGTCCAGACACTGTTCAAACGACAGGGCCACCTGTAGAACACACCTGGTGTGGATGCGTTCTACCTGATCCCCAGATCAGCCTTACGATGGAGTTTCATCCTCTGTTTTGCAGGTGAGGAAGCTGAGGCTCAGAGGGTCCAGTAAATGCCCAAGGCCCCGCAGCTGGAGGTGGCAGAACCTGGGGCTCGTAACCCCCACCTGCCTGCCTCAGGGCGGAATGAGGGATGGATGGCGGGGAGATCAGGAGAGAGACTCCCTGGAAACAGGCGGCCATCGCCCATGGCTGCCTCGGGAAGCTGAGCCAGGCACAGGCCGTCACGTGGCCCCACTGCTCCTGCCACGTCGTCCAGCCCGCTGTGGGGACCGCCAGTGGGAAACTGGTCCCCGCTCGGCGGCCGCAGCGGTGACCGAGGGAGCCCAGCTCATTCCACCTTCCCCTCTGTTCCCAGCAGACGCTCAGGGCGGGAGCGGAGGATGTAAAACGTTTACACCTCAGTTGGCCCACATTGCACGGATGGATCCGTCTCAGGAGAGCCAGGGTGGGATGAAAAAGCAGCAGAATGAAATATAAATGTAGCATCCTGCCCCTGGGCGGACAGTGAGAGGGAGGGAGGCTGCCAGGTCACCCCCTCCGCTCCCCGCTCTCCGTGTGACTGGCATACAATGAAGTGAACCTCCTGCAGATCCTCACAGCATCCCTGGGGGGCTGGAATGGTCGTCCAGAGCTTTCAAGGCCGTTGAGCGGTGGAAACATTTGAAATTCCGCCTTTTGTACTTTGGTCAAGAATTTGGGGTTTCAACCCATCACGAACATGCATTTTAAATACACCATTGAGCTCATCTCCCTGTGCTATGCGGCCGCTTCCCACCAGCTATCTATTTTACATTTGGTAGTGTATATATGTCCATGCCAGGTAGGATAGGGAGAGTGGGAGGGAGACGCAAGAGGGAGGGGATATATGTATATGTACAGCTGATTCACTTTGTTATAAAGTAGAAACTAACACACCATTGTAAAGCAATTATACTCCAATAAAGATGTTAAAAAAAAAACACACCATCGCCTTCAGGTCCAGGGATCAGAGTCCACAAGACAGGGGGTGCCCGACATGGGCGACCCAGCCCGTCCCTGCATGGGACCTGGAGCCCCATGAGCTGCACTGAAATGGAGGCTCATGTGTGATTTTTCACTGATTGACGCACGTCTGTCATTGAAGCGGGCAGACCCCGCCCCAATCGCAGTCATTGATGAAGACCCCCGGGGCCGCAGATGAACAGAAGGACACTCAGAAGATGAAAGGCTTTACTTGCAGTCCTCTCTGTCTGGTTGTGTCGCTCGCTCCCCTACTGGAAAGCCACCCTCTCCAGGATAACGGGAGACGCCCCTCGGATAGCCAAGGTCTCCCGCCATCAGAGACTCACAGAGCAGACAGGGGATCTCACCTCCCAGCCCCTTCATGGGCTCTGATTCGGTCGTTCTGAAAAACACGTTCCCGCCTCTGCCTGGAAGGCCATTCCTGCCATCTCAGCACGGCCACTCATTTATTCATTCACTCATTCATTCATTCATTCATTCACTCTCTCACACACAGCCAGGCCCGGGCCTCAGTGCTGGGATACGTCTGCTGAAGGGGCGGATGCGTCATCCAGCTCAGGGTCTGGGGTGCAAATCCTCCGGGTCGCAGATGGTGCTGGAGTAGACAGAGGGAGGGAGCCCCTGATTCAGGAAGCTGTGAGCCCCGGCCCAGGCCTTGGTGGTCCCCCCGTGCGATGGGCAGAGGCACTGTCTCTCCGACTGCCACTCGCCCCACCTGCACCCTGGCTGTGCAGAGCCTCAGCCTGGCCGTTCCACAGCCCAGATGAGTGGCGGGCCTGATGGGCCCGCCCCAGAGCCTTGCTTACTGCAGGTTCAAGGGGCACAGCAGCCCCTCCTGGGGCTGGGGCTGCCCTTCCCTGAGGAGCCTGGGGTGGGTCTCAAGCTTCCTGTTGGCACCTTGCAAGTTGTGGGCAAGTCTTCCCTCTCCTTGGGCTCCATAAAGTAGGGGTACTGACCTCTCAGGGTTGTCATGGTGATTAGAAGAGTTCAGGGCCTGGCCGGGGAGAAAGGGCCACCATAGCGACTGTGGATACGACGCACACAGTCCTGTCCTCCCCGCCTTTGTCTCCATGGCATCAGGGACACTTCCCCGGCCTTAGCTGCTGAGAGCTGGTGAGGCTATCCCCACGCTGATGGGTAAAAGGAAAACCAGACGCCAGCCGCTACCTGGCAATGGACTTGTAAAACATGTGATTTTATTTGGAATGATTCTTCTAACTCACATAAACCTTATTTTAGAGTTTTCTTAGATCAGCATACATTTAGTGATACCTGAAGAAGGTTCTAGTTTAATGGAGTAGACAGACACAATCACAATGTATACTTCTTTTTTTCCCCCTTACGTTAGTTGTATATGTGTCTCTCTCTCCCCCACTAAACTAGAACCTTCTTTAGGGACCAATAAAAGTCAACCATGATGCAAACTGTCCTCCTGTCCATCTATCCATCCACCCACCCATCCATCCTTCTATGTATTCATTAGCCATTTTGTTATCCATTCTTCCATTGGGCCATCTGACTATCCATCCTTTCAACCATCCAATTCTCCTCCCACCCATCCTCCCACCCATCCATCTACCCATCCACCCACCCATCCATCCATCCATCCATCCACCCATCCACCCACCCATCCATCCATCCATCCTTCCATCCATCCATCCATCCTCCCACCCATCCATCTACCCATCCACCCACCCATCCATCCATCCTTCCATCCATCCATCCATCCTCCCACCCATCCATCTACCCATCCATCCATCCATCCTTCCTTCCATCCATCCATCCTTCCTTCCATCCATCCATCCTTCCATCCAACCATCCTTCCATCCATCCATCCATCCATCCTTCCATCTATCCATCCATCCTTCCATCCTTCCATCCATCCATCCATCCTTCCATCCATCCACCCATCCATCCATCCATCCATCCATCCATCCTTCCATCCATCCATCCATCCATCCATCCTTCCTTCCTTCCATCCATCCTTCCATCCATCCATCCTTCCTTCCTTCCATCCATCCTTCCATCCATCCATCCTTCCTTCCTTCCATCCATCCATCCATCCTCCCACCCATCCATCTACACATCCATCCATCCATCCATCCATCCTTCCTTCCATCCATCCATCCATCCATCCATCCATCCTTCCATCCATCCATCCATCCTTCCATCCATCCATCCATCCATCCATCCTTCCATCCATCCATCCTTCCAT
Organism: Tursiops truncatus; assembly: GCF_011762595.2. NCBI lineage: Eukaryota > Metazoa > Chordata > Mammalia > Artiodactyla > Delphinidae > Tursiops > Tursiops truncatus. Next base: position 3,677,646 of record NC_047038.1, read on the forward strand.
CCTTCCATCCATCCATCCTTCCATCCATCCATCCTTCCTTCCTTCCATCCATCCATCCATCCTTCCATCCAACCATCCTTCCTTCCATCCATCCATCCATCCTTCCATCCATCATCCATCCACCTTTCATTAGTCAACACATAACAGGTGCCCACTCTGGGCTATGCAATCACCCCTCAGGGTGATGTGCCAGGTGAGCTGGCTTCCTGGAGGTACTGTGGCACTGCCCCCAGTGGATACACCATGGCCCCAGGCCCGTGACCATCAAGTTCTACCCTTGAAACTGGAGCGTCCTGCAGGCAGTGATGGCTCCTGACAGTAATGGCAACCTCTTACCTGCGCCCATGATGAGGCCGGGGGCGGTGTCCTTGGTGTGCACAGTGCCTGACACGTAGGGGTTGTCGGCCCAGCGCAGATGCAGGTGCAGGTGGCAGTCCGGCTGCGGAGGGGAGAGAGGGAGCCACGGTCAGCACTTGGGAGGGAGAAGTGACCTGAGAAAAGGTAAGGCCGAGGCTGAATCCACCCCTGTGGCTTTTTGGCCGTGAAGGTAGGGTCAGGAGTGCTTCAGAGGGGTCGGGGGAGGGCAGAAGGAGGCTTGGAGGCTGGCGGCCAGGTGGGCTTCTCCAGTGGAGGGTTCTCCCAGCCTGGGTGCTGGAGGGTGGGCTCCCCAACGTGGCTCCTGAGTGCGGAGCTGGGCTGCAGAACGGGACTCCGGGAGGGAGACTGCACGGTCCATGCCCACGTTCATTCATTCATTCATTCATCCGCCCAGAACATTTACTGGGGGCCTCTTAGGTGACCACGGTAGCCTGGGCATCGGGCGACAGCTGCGGGACACCCCGTAAGCCCTGCGCCCTATGGGAGAGTCAGGGGGTAAGGTAGGCACGCTAGAGCCCAGTTTACTCACGAGCATCAGTGCAACCCTGACGCAGCCCCGGCTGGTGCCCTGGCTGGAGGGGCAGAGACACTGGTTGTAGTAAGACATCCAACGGCAACTCACGTTGCTGTTCCGCTGCCTCTGGGCCGGCACCAGTACTTTACCAGCAACTTGCCAGGGCAGTGGTGGGGCTGGGACCACAGCTGAGGCTGCCTGGTTCCAAAGTCCATGCTCTGAGCCCCGTGGCCGGTCTGGTACTTCCAGGCAAACTGGGCCAGCAGCCCCCAGAACGAGGAAGCACCAGCTGTTTCCTGCCCGGCGCTGCCACACCCCTCATCTGTCTCCACCCCAGCTGCCTGCAGCCCCACCCTCTGTTGAGATGGCAGAGGCCACAGCCAGCTCCCCTGGCTGGGGCTGGGGGATCCTGGGGGAACAGACGAGCTGAGAATGATGTGTCCTCTGGACTGACCTTCCCGAGTCTCCTCTCCCCTGGCCTCGGTGACTCAAGGCCACAATCCCTCTGTCACATCCACAACAGACCACAAGGGCACGGGACAAGGCCCAAGGTCTCCGCACAGCTCCCTCCAGGCCACCGGACATGGCACCGGGCAGTGACCTGCCAGCCATTAGCCGGGGCTGCCCGTCGCCCACACCTCCCGGGTCATTGCAGAGCTCCACTGTCATTGCTGTATTCTACTGGCTACCGAAATCCATCCGAGAGATGTTTTTTCTCTACAGTTTATGTTTCTTTCACACTTGCTTCTGGTCCGTGAACTGAGTATGTTTTACACAGATTATCTGAAGTTAAAAATGGAACCGATCAGTACGTTCGATGTGGATCTGGGTCAGACGCCACCAGGGCCCGATCCAGTGGGCGATGGGCTCTATTTGTCTGCACCAGAGTTTTAATTGTTGCATCACATGCTGTACGGCTCCACTGACAGGAAATGTCTAGTGCAGGGAAATCTATAGAGGCAGGAAGTGGATGAGTGGTTGCTCAGGGCAGGGGGTGGGATGGGAGATGGCGGGGGGTGACTAGAGGGTACAGGGTTTCCTTCTGAGGGGATGAAAATGGTCTAAAATGGACTACAGTGCTGGTTGCACAGCTCGCGAAGATACTAGAAACCACTGAATTGCACACCTAAATGGGTGAATTGTATGGGACGTGACTGGTACCTCAGTCAAGCTACCAAAAACAAACAAAATAAGAGGGGCCAAAATGAGCTGAAAGAGGCCCCTTCTGAAGCAGACTTGGTTGGGCTAGAGACCCTCCCCGGGGCAGCCGGGAGCCCCAGGCTGAAGATGGCAGGGCCCCGTGGCGGGGGGAGCCCGGTCACGGAATCACCGCGGAGGAGAGTCCCCATCCAGGAACACCTAGATTGAACGGGACAAACTTGACCCCCTGTGGAAGGTTAAGCTGTCCCCCCTTCTGGATTTCTCTTGGTCTCTTACAGCTGACAAGCAGGTTGGTGACCTAATACCTGTGGTGACACCCTTCGGCCCCCTCGCCCATCCAACCACCAGGCAGTAACGGGGAGGGCGTGTCCAGGGGGAGGGGTGCCCATGACCTCTCTGAGCAGGGCCAAGTCTCTACCTGCAGAAGGAAGCTCTACGTCAGGAGGAACAGGACCCTCGGCAGGGACGTGGCCCGCCCTCCTGTGTCCCACTGGCATGCTCCCGGGCTGAGAAGGTCCGGCCCAGGCATGGCCCCGCTCTGGTGCCCCAGAGGTCCCGGGGGGCCAGGCGGGGCCTGGAGCGGCCAAGCTTCTGGGCTGGTCTCCCCAGGCTGCAACCGGCCTTTTCCACATTCCCTGATGCGCTGTGCACACAATATCCCTGTCTCTGCGTGCAGTGAACAGAGGAAGCCTGAGGCCGTGGCTCATAGAACCTGGCTGCCCCTCCCGCTCCCCAGCCCACTGCTGCTCTGTCCTGACTGCCGGTCGCCTGTTGGAGCTAGAAGTGGAACACTCCTCAGGGTTCCCTGCGGTCGGCAGTGGCCCACAGACAGAGCTGCAGTCCCCTTTGGCGCCGTGGAGGGCCACACAGATGCCTTCCAGCCGGTCCTGGAGCTGTAGCGGGTGCTCTGCTGGTATCTGACAAGCGGACGCAAGGCCCAGCCCACTGAGCTGAGCTGATAAAGGGCTTGGAAGGCCAGGCAGGGCTGGAGAGGCCGACCCCCAGGGCGCTGGGCACCTGCACACGTGATGGGATGGGAAGCATCGTGTGCCAGGCTGCTCTCGGGGTGTACAGTCAGACACGGCAGGGTCCCCCGAGGACACCCAGGCCAAGGGTGGGAAGACCTCAAGCACAGGCTGGCGCCCGGGGAGTCGGTGCTGAATGCCTCGTCCTGGTGGGGTGGCCCGGGTACCTGCAGCGCTTGGGTGGATGTGACGTGGACCGAGCTGGGAGGCCCACACCGTCCCAAGGCTCCCCCTTCTCGGCCCCTCTACACGCAGGGGCCGGCTGGTGCTCTCAAGGGGCGTGTGGCAAAGACTGCTGGAGGGCCACACCGCCAGCCGCCCCTGCCGGACGCCCCACTGCTCGGCTCAGCCTGGAAGCTGAGAAGCGTTACCACGGGCAGCAACACGAATGGGTTTTCCTTCTGAGTCCAGATGTCAACAGATGCAAAACCGTCTTCCAAGGGCCATTTCTCACCCTAAAACAGGTCTGATCCACACTCATCTATTCCCTGTCACTGGCAGGAAAGCTCCCCAGCCAGAGAGCTGGTCAAATGGCCTGGGAAAACCTTCACGACCCAGAGTTAAGAGAAAAATGGAAGACTCAGAAATCACACACGTGTCAGGATCCCACAGAGGACTTTTGAACGTGACTGTGAGCCGAAGGATGGACCAGAAAAATGCCCGAGGACCATTACTTCTGGGTGACGCGGTTACAGGTGTAACTTATACCCCTTTCTGTACATTTCTGCTTTTTCCAAGTATTTGGCAATAAGCAGGAATCACATTTCTGATGAGAAATAAACCCTCAAGTGTAGCTTGCCCTGTGCAGTTGGAGGCCGCGTGGCTGAGTGGACACGGAGAAGAAACCCAGGAGAAGGGCCACGCTGGCCCAGCCCCCCACCCGCGGCTGCCAGGTCTGCGCACACAGCGTGCTGGGCCTCGGAGCCAAGGCTGGGATCGATTTCTGGCTTTTGTGCCCAGCTGGCTGTCCCGATACTTGTCCTCTGTCCACTGTGCTCGTCGGGCTCTCTGCGTGCCTGCCTGCAGCCACGCGCTTACCAGCTGACCCCTACTTTTATTATTTCAAGGCCGGGACATAAATCTTGAAAGGTTATCTCCTCGCTGAGCTGCATAATTGGAGACAAGAATCTATTCTTAGCGAGAACTTGCTCTGACAGATTAACATGGCTTAACTTTGTCGATGATGATACAAAAATCAGCCCTTTCACAGCAATTTTTTTCTCAGAAGGGCTTTTACAAGGGGCAGGTGATTAATTCTCCCCGGTGGTCGACAGGTGTTATTATCCCGTTATAAGCGGGAGGGGGGCTTGCGTAGCGGCCGAGCGCAGGCCCCTGGTCGGTGAGGTCAGGGCGCGAGGGACTGACACTGCCCAGGCCGAGGCTCTGCCCGGAGAGCACAGAGCCCCACCCCGGCCCTGGCGGGTGGTCAGTGGCTGTCCAGGCAGGGTGCCTACCATCTTCAGGGGCCCTGCAGAGATCCAGGCAGATCTCAGGAGGGCGGGATTGTTTGCTGTTTAGTGTGCTGATATATTCCCAACACCCAGAACAGTGCCTTGCACATAGTAGGTCCCCTTACGTGTTTGTTGAATGACTATCCCTGTGAAATAGGCACTGTTATCCTTTCAGTTACAGACGCACAGCAATGGATGGGGGTCCTTGGCTGTGAGGGCCTTCCCGTTGAAGCCAGGGGACATCTAGACAGGGTTTTCACGTGTCAGTAGGAGTTTACTGAATAAGAAGAAAAGGGCATTCCAGCCCTCTCCACCCCCAAGGCAGTGAAGACACTGGGGCAGCCTATACTCCTATTCATGTAGAAAGGCACCCTTGGAATAGCTGGACTGGCTTAGGGCTCATGACATTTGGGCTGTGTCCTGGCTCCCCCTCACTTATCCAGCCCCCCCACTTCCACAGAGTGTACTTCCTGGCCCTTGACATTGGCCAACAGGGCTTAACAGATGCACAAGCAGGCTTGCAGTGTTCTTGCAATGTTTCTGCTCACTCTCTTGCACCTCTGCTGTTGCCTGAGAACGTGCATGGGCTGGTCCCAGAAGGAGGATACTAGATCCCTTCCTAAATCGACCAACCCCCAGGTGCATGAACGAGCCCAGCCTCTCACAGATCTCGAGAAGAGTGATTGCTGTTTGGGGCGGCTTGTTACACAGCACTGTTGTGGCAGGAGCTGACTGATACACTCCCCTCTCTGACTTCCAGTTAACTCTTCTGTAAAGCAAGGAGTTCCATGTGGCCCTCTCCACCACACCCAGAGAAATAGGTGGTTCATGTCTCCCAGATGGTCCTTCTCAGACATCAGCATCTCTGACCCCTGGGTCCTGAGGTAACGTCTAGTGCCCACCCCGGGGAAGGTGTATGCAGTGAGCAGGGCACTTACAGGCTTGCAGTTGGTTGGCTTCCCGTTCATGTCCGTGCTGGGAGGCCTCAGGTAATCCCAGTCTCGGCCCTTGCTGTAGGTGATAAGCGTCACCACCTTCCCGTCGACTTTTTGGTTCGCCAGAAAGACTCCTTTCACCCCTCGGACCTGGGACAGAAGTACAAGAAGGATGGCAAAAGCCTGCCCAGCCCCTTGCTAAGAGCTCTGTGTGCACGGCCTCACTTCACCCCAAGAACAGCCCAGAGCTGAAGCTGGCTATACACCCTGGAGGCAAGTGGGTCTGCGGGGGAAAAGGGACCAGAGACGCTGGCCTGAGCTTTGACTGGGAGCAGGTACCGTCTGACCCCAAATTCCGAGTGCATTTCACAACACTGAGCTGTCCTCCCAGGTCCAGACCCTGGCTGTCGGACGGCAAGCAGAGCCCTGGTCCCCGAGGTGCCTGTGCATTTCGGTCACGCTGTCTTTAGCCGGAGCTCCTGATTCAGAGCCCTAGCCCCTCGCCTCCCTCCCAGTGGACCCACAGGGCCTGGACCCATGGAGTCGCTCTGGGCTTTCATCCGGGGACTGCCTCAGCTCAGCCCCACACGCAGATGCCACACGCAGATGCCAGACTGTGAGGACAGAGTCTGTGCCGGCCCCAGCCTGCCCTGGATGGGGCTCGAGGTTCCCTGTGCCCCCTTTCTCAGGGTTTCTTGAGGGGCCCAGGGCAGTGACCACACACATCCCATAATCGGTTACTGAGTTCGCGCACAAGAAAGGGTCAGCTATCAGCAATTCCCAATTGTTCAACCTCCTGGTTCCACAGAAATGAACTTTTTCGGCAAGTTCCTTGGGCACGGAAGACTTGGACCCAGTCACCGAGGCCCGCTGGTGCGGCCGGAGCTCCTCGGAGCCCCCGTGAGCCCGAAGCAGCTTTTGCTGCTCTGTAAAGAGCAGGAAGCCAAGGCAGCTGAGGCTGCGTTGTGGGATTTACCTGAAGTTCCACGGCCAAGTGGGATGCTTAGGGTGAGAGTCATAATATACAGTTGTTAAGTGCCTTCTACGTGGCGGGCGAGGGAGTTAATGTACCGTCTCATTAAATTCTCAGACCCCAGGAGGTTGGTGCTTTCCTAAGCCTCAATGCCAAGTGTCTGACAGGTGGGGAGCAGGCCAGGGCGGATCCCAGAGGTTCGGACGCTCAGTGAACTGTGTATGAACCTCCTGTGGCCGCTACAACAGGTAACAGGCAGAGGGGCTTAAACTACACACGTTGATCACGCTACAGCTCTGGAGGCCGGAAGTCCAACGCGGGTCCCATCGGGCTGAAAGCAACTGGAGTCTCCGGGGGAGACGCGTGTCCTTGTCTTTCCCCGTGTCTGGGGTGCTGGGGTGCTTGGTTTGTGGCCCCTCCTGCTTCTTCAAAGCCAGCGGTACAGCATCTCCCTGGCCATTCTTCCACGATTCTGTGTGTTTTTCTGCCCTTCCTTCCACATGTGAGGACCCTAGAGATTGCAGTGGGCCCCATGGAGAATTCTGGAAAATCTTCCCATCTGCCGATTGCTATAACCTCAATCCCCCTTTGCCTGTGTCTTCTGCTAGGATGCTTCTCTCTGGGCTGGAAACCAGGGGTCTGGCCCTCACCTCCACAGACGAGGACTAGGGGATGGTCCTTCTGGGGGACAGCCCCAGGGGCAGGAGGACCGCAGCCCCTCCTCTCACTCATGGTGACATCACTCTGTCTCTGGCTCACCTGAGGCATCCCCACGGGGCGGGCATCTGGCCTGCTGGGTGCTGAGTCTAGATGCCTCCCCTCATGTCCTAGGGGCAGACACGTTGCTGATTTGCCCAGTGATGGCTTGCTTTATTTGGAAAGCGCTCTTTTATATCCCGACTGGTCTCCGTGAAAACACTCAGCAGTAAATAACACAGACCCTCCCATCCCAGAAGAGGTAGCAACAGGCCGCGTTTCCCTGGGGAGGGTGTGATCAGCTGAGCACTGGCTTCCGGCATGGATGTGCCCACGTCACATAACCGCCCCCGTCGTGGCTGTGCTCGCTTCCTGGGGGCTGCCGTGACAAAAGCGTCACAAACTGGTGGCGGGGGGGGGGGGGGGAGGGGGGGCGGGGAGGGCTTAAAACAACAGAAATTTGTTCTCTCACAGTCTGGAGGTCAGAGGTCCAAAACCAAGGCGTTGGCAGGGCTGCCCTCCCTCTGGTCTCTCAGGGAGGATCCTTCCTCGTGTCTTCCAGCTTCAAGGGGTTGCAGGTGTTCCTGGGCTGTGGCCACATCACCCCACTCTCTGCTCCGTCTCACAGGGCCCTCTTTCCTGTGTGTCTGCGTCTCCTCTTCTGATCCTTACCAGGACGCTTGTCATTGGTTTAGGGTCCAGCATGAGCTCATCTCAAGATCCTTCAGTTAATGACAGCTGCAAAGATCCTTTTTCCAAATAAACTCACGGTCACAGGTTCCAGGGATTCGCTGTGGCTGTAGCTTTCGGGGGCCCCCGTTCAGCCCACTACAGTGACCGTCTCCCAGCTGTGGCCAGGGTTCCTCAGGGTCAGGGCACGAGACTGGAAGCCCCCTCAACCCCCTTCCTCACCCAAGCTCCAACACAAAGAGGCCCTCAGAAAAGGGGTGCCACCTTGTCTGGAACCAGGACTCATCCTGCAGAGGTCAGAGCTCACAGGCCCTTGAAAGCCCAGGCCTCTCGGGTCAGTATTTGCCCGTGACGTCTGGGATAAGACATTTTTCCTGGATCTGACATCGGATGAACGATAACCATGACAGTAATGGAATTGGGGCATGTGTAGAACCTCTAGGCCAGGCCCTTCCCATGCACTATCTCAAATCCACAGAAAAGGCACCTGCAGTGAAAACTGTCGAGAGCCTGCCGAGCACTGAGTTGGCACCAGGTGCTGCTGTATGTGTTTAACGGAAACGGAGGCCTCGAATTCACACAGCAACCCTCTGAGGAAGGTACTACTGTCGTCCTCATTTCACAATGGGGACACTGAAGCACAGAGTGGTTAAGTAATGTGCCTAAGGTCACACAGCAAACACATACCAGAACTGGGATTTGAACCCCGGCAGTGGGGCTCCGGAGTTGTGCTTGTAACCACTACCTGTGATCCCCATTAAGTGGATTTCAGAGAAGCACAGTCACTTGCGAGGGGGCCCAGCTTTGGATCTGACCACTGTGAACTCCCTCCCATCCCCACGGCCTCTCACTGCCTGGTCTTTGGCGTGAATCACTGTTCCCTGGCTCCTCAGCTGGCTAACTTCTGCTCAGCCTCAATTCGGTCTGCACCCCTTCCTCCAGGAAGTACTCCCTGACTTCCACCCTGGGCTGGCCGACTGCCCCTCATGGTGTCTTCTAGAGGCTGACACACCAGGTGGGAGCTGGTCTTCCTGTAGAGTCCAGAGCCCCGTGAGAGGTGGTCTGCTCCTCCCTGTGTCCCGGGGGTAGGGCCTGGAGCCTGGTGTGCGGTACAGGGGGTACCGGGTATCCGCAGTGGGCCGTGGACGTTCCCGCCCGAGGTGCCCTCCTTACGTGTCGATTACACGCCTGTCCTGTGCGTAACTTTCAGCAAGCAGCAGTGAGCCCCAGGCTGTCCAGCTCGGGAAGTAAACCCTGACAAATGGGCTCTCATTGCAAACAAATGATTACATTCATTACTCCCTCGGTTCTGCTCAGCTGTTGACAACTCAAGGAGGAAGGCTGCAGCCCTGGCTCTGTCCAGGAGGACGCCTCCCACCCGGGTTGACACGCACTGATGCCCAAGGCTCAGCTCGCCACCCACGGGACACCCTCCCCAGCTCCGCAGGGACAGCAGAGCCTGGCAGGACCGCCACCGGCGTTTACTACGAGAACACGCGGCCCCTGCAGGTAAGCCCACTGGCTGGGGGCTCCCTGAGGGCAGGGCATGAGGGAGGAATTTAAGGGTGAATGACCTACCGAGGGAGTGCTGGCCAGGAGGATGGATGGAGCTTGGACCGACAGACCTGGGCCACTTCTGGTTTTTCGCTGACTTCTGGTCTACCTGGGCAGGTGGCTTGCCCTGTCTGAGCCTCGGGTTCCTTACCTGTAAAGCGGCTGAGGGACCCCCTCCCCGGCTCTGGTGTGGACAAGAACAGAGGAGGTGACCGTGAAAGGCCAGGTCCAGGCTGGGCCCACCGTGGGTGAGGGATTGACATTCACAGAATCCAAGTACAGGACGGTGCGTGGGTGTTTTCTCGCGGGAGGGAGCCCGGCGTGGGAGCCGGAAGCCCCAGTTCGGAGCCTCTGATCCGCCCCTCGGTGTCACGTGACAAGAGCAAGCGGCTTAAATGGGACACAGATAGGGGTGGGGCCCCAGGGAGGGCACAGGGAGGTCTGAGGACTGCAGGCGGGGAGGCCTCAACCCCCAGCCTCAGAGAGAGGAGCTGCAGGGCCAAGCGAGAGACAGAGGGAGCAAGAGACAGCCAGACGGACATGGGATACACAGAGGGGAGGGACAAGGAGACCAGGGCTGGGGCCGGGGAGGCCGCGAGGCCGGAGATGGACAGGGGAGGGTCCCAGCTTCTGTCACCTGCCTGTTTCATGCAGTGGCGTTCAGGGCAGGAGCCCTGAACAGATAACAGATGGTGATCGAGTCGATGATGGGGACCACAACCTGGACCCCAACTCAGCAGAATGTTATCCCCCCCAAATTCCATTCTTCTCATTAGCAGACCTGTATCACACGGTGCTCCATTACTGTTACTTGAATTTCATCAGAAAGAGCAAGTTTTCTCTCCTGTTCTAAAAGTACCGCGTAGTACCCTTTTGACCGGCGAAGCCTAAAATATTTGCCCCTTGACAGAATTTTGGGAGGTCCCCGGGTTGGAGCAGTGGAGGTGGGGAGGGGAGGGAAGCCGGGGGAGGGGGGGGAAGCCGGGACAGGGGTGCCACCTGGCCCACCACAGCCCGCACTGAGGATCCCACCTCGAGGATGTCGATGACCACGCTCTCCTCCGCCTGCCGCGAGCTGCGCACGTCCCCCAGCACCAGCGAGTAGCGTACGCCGCGCGGGTCCGACTGGTAGAGGTTGTAGGTGTCGGTCTGGTACCACTCCTGCACGGCCACGAACACCTGGCTCTCGTCTGTGCTGATGACCTGCAGATCCTGGGGACGGCGGGGGAGCCGGGGTCAGAGGCGGGCTGGGGGCCCACGCGGGAGAGGGAAGCTGGCCTGGGGGGGAGGGGGAATGGGGGGAGGGGTGAGCAGGCCTGGGGGGCGGGGCAGGCCTCAGGCCTGGCGGGGGTGAGGGGCTTGGCCACACCCCTCTTGGAGTCAGGCTGACCTAGATTCTCATCCTGGCTCTGCCCTCTCAGCTCTATGACCTTGGCCAAGTCCCTTTACCTCCCTGGGCCTCCGTTTTCTCACCTCCGAAATGGGGATGACGTTCCCACCCTCTACACTGGGTGGGGCGCAGTGACACCTCCTCCCATCTGCCCCTGCAGCGAGGAGGGGGAGCTTTGCTCCACGCACCCCCAGACCGTCAGAATGCAGCCCAGACCATCACCTCTGGGAGGCGCGGAGGCGTCTCCTCCCGGGCCCCTCCCCCTCCCATCCCGAGGATCAAGCCCGTCATCTGTCCGTTCATTCATTCAACACGTATTCATTAAGAGCCTACTGTGTGCCAGGCACTGTTCTAGGCCCAGGGCTACACCAGGGAGCCCCGCTGGCCTCTGCCCTCTGGGAACGTACACTGGTGGGAGGGATGGATTAATTCACTCCAGACTCACGCCCAGGACTGCATCACCGGCCTGCTACGGGAGCTGCCCTTTGCCCACAGCTCCCCCTGGCCAGGCCACCGTCACCCCTGGCCCCCGCCAGGCACACAGCCAACAAGGCCCCCTCCCCCAGGGCACTGGGCTGCCCAGGGCCCTATGGGAGCCGAGGGCGGGCGCCTGGCCAGTAGGCAGGAAGGGGGCTGGCCTGAGCAGCCAAGGCCAAGGCCCCGAGCCTGGGTTCCACCTGGACCAGAAGGTCGGGCAGCTCCTGAGTGGGCCGGGCAGCCGTCCGGGGTGTCAGCGCCAGATTTTACAATTCAGAATTAAAAAAAAAAAAAAAAAAATGAATAAAAAGGAAGAAGAAGAAACCCAGGGCTAACCCTAGTTTCTCGTTTTCCTTTTCATTCCCAGCCGGCACCAACTACTGCGTGGGAGGCGCGTGAAAAGGCATCCGAACAGGCCCATTTCAAAGCCATAAGGAGCTCTTCTGCAGCCCCTACTGTTTGCCTTCTATCACTCCGAGACTTTTATTGCCCCTCTGGCAGTAGAGCTGCCAAGATCCAGGAGCTGAGGATGGATGGCGGAGGGAGGGGGCTGGCTACCACCCTCCGTCCCGCCCACTGCAGGTGGCGCAGTTTGGGGGTACACTTCCTTTTGCATTTCTCACCTGATGTTAGGGCACAGAGACAGGAAATGTTTCTCTTTCTCTAATAGCAGATGGGGTCCCTATTCTGTGCAGCCAAGCAAGACCTTCGATCGTGAGAAGAAGAGGCCGCCTGGGCAGGGCACAGGCTGGTGAAGGCCCCTTCCCCTCCTGCCTGCGCCCACCCACCCCCCCTGAGCCGTGCAGCCAAAAGAAGGGGCTTTGCAGAAAAGGGAGGCAGTGCCGTGAAACACCTGCGATGCACCTCCCAACCAGGGAGAACCCTGCGGCACGAGCTGGGCGTTGGTCCGTGGCTGTAAATCTAACACACGGACATGGGTGGACCAAGCAGCTCACAGCCAGGGAGGGGTTACAGAGTCAGGGGTCACAGGCCTGGCGGTCCCAATCTGTGAAATGGGACAGTGGGGTGGTAGGGCGTCTGAGGGACGCCTGTGAAACCGGGGAAGTGAGGTCATCTCTGCTTCTCTCGCCCACCTCCCCTCCTACTTCTCCATGCTCGGCCCCAGGCCAGGCTGCACTGTGTCCACTGGGAAACTGGTCATTCTGCAGCCTCAGCAGGAAAAAGCCTTCCATCGGCCCGAGTTTCTGAGCTCATGCAGTGCCCGGCATTAATCACACGAGAAGCAATCAGTATTTACTGTTATTGTATTAATTCTGACTTTGCCGCCCCCGCCCCTGGGTAAATGTTTACTGTAATCCGGGAAACAAAGAAAAATGTGTAAAGGAGAGAAAGCTTCCTGTAGTGCTACCCCTAGAGAGACCTGACATTAACATTTAAAAATGTTTACTTCTGGGCTTTTTCCCAAGTGGGATTCATATAGTTTTTCATGTATGGTTTGCAGCTTTGCTCTTTCCCATTATATGGGGAGCATTTTCCTCTGTCGTTAGCGTTATTTATAAACAGCACTTTTATGACTGCATGGTATTCCCTTTTGTGGATGTACCGTATTTCATTGAATATTTCCCCACTGGTGAGCTTTTAGCATCTCCAGCATTAAGTGCAAGACAGTCATAAACATTCCCAGACATAGATCTCTGCGTCTCTGTATTTCCTCATCACAAATCTAAGAAGGGAAATTGCTGCATCGGAGAGCAGGAACATTTTTAAAGCTCTTGTTACGTGTTGTTCAATCATCGTCCTGAGCGTATACGTTCCTTCCCCACCAGCAGGGCTAGAGGGCGCTCATTTAACTTCATGCATTGAAACAGGCTTTTGAAAATCTTTGCTGATTAGAGAGTGATAAATAATATGCAATTTTTTTCTTAAATTTGCCTTTACATTATTCTTTTTGTAAAAAGAAGCAGAGACGTTTGTTGACTCCATTTTTAAACAAAAGACATTAAAAGAATTACACATATGTATATGTGTTTGCATGTATGTATAGCTATATGGCCTAGAGAAATATGTGGAAACACCAGAGTTGCCAATGTTTGATATCAGGTAGAAGTAGGTTTGATTGTAAGTAATAGAAACTGGGAAAAAAAGTGACTCAGATGAGATAGAAACTCATTTCTCACGAATGTAAAAGGGTCCAGAGATAGACATTCCAGGATGGAAGCTGGAATCACCAGGGACAGAGGCTCCTTCTGGGTCACCATTCTACTGTCCCATGATATGGCCCTTGTCCTCATGGTTCAAGATGATTGCTAGAGCTCCAGCCATCTTGTCAACATGCAAGGCAACAGGAGGGAGGCAGGAAAGAGGGAGAGAAAGGCTTGCCTTTAAAGGAGAACTCTGAGAAGTCTCCCAGATGTGACAATTCCACTTAATCTCACTGACCAGATTCTAGAAACAACCACATGTAGCTGCAAGGGAATCTGGGAGATATAGTCCTAGCTGGGAAGCAATGTACCAGCTAAAATCTGGGGTTTGTTAAACTAAGATGAAGAAGAAAAACGAATATTGAGATGTCTCTAAGAGTTCCTACAACAGTTACACTGAGGAATGAAGATGTGAGATTGGAAAGGAGGAACGGAGAGGTAAGCGGGTAGAAATGGTATATATTTGCATTATGCCATTAGTTGTAGTGAAAACATTTTAAAGAAGTAACTTTGGAAAGTTTAAAAACATTTTTAGCAAGCATGATAGGGGAAATTTCCCCATAGATTTTTACATAAAATCCAGGGAACAGCCGAATAAACGAACACCTTCACCAAATTCTTTCTTTGTCTTTCTACAGTTTGATTATGATGTGTCTTGGTGTGGAACTCTTAGTGTTTATACTACTTGGAGCTTACCAAGCTTTTAAAGATATTTGCAGTCATGTCTTTCATCAATTTCAAGGAAGTGTTGGGCCACTATTTTTTCAAATAGTTTTTCTGCCCCTTTCTCTCTCTCCTCTCCTTCTGGGACACACATTATGGAATGTGTGTATTGGTCCACTTGATGGTGTCCCACAGGTCTCTTAGATGGTGTTCACTTTTCTTCAATCTTTTTTCTTTCTGTTCCTCAGATTTCGTAATTTCAGTCATCTTATCTTCAGGTTCTCTGACTCTTTCTTCTGTCTGCTCACATCTGTTTTGGGATCTCTCTAGTGGAGTTTCCATTTCAGTTATTGCTCCTTTTAGCTCCAGAATTTCTCTTTGGCTCCATTTGTGTGTTCTATCTATTTTTTTGGTACAGGCATACCTTGGCGATACTGTGGTTTCCGTTCCAGACCACCACAATAAAGCAACTATCACAATAAAGTGAGTCACACAGACTTTTTGGTTTCTCAGTGTATATCAAAGTGATGTTTACACTATACTGTAGTCGATTAAGTGTACGATGGCATTATATCTCACGAAATGTACACACCTTAGTTAAAAAGTACTCTATTGCTAAAAAACGCTAACCATCATCTGAGCCTTCAGTGAGTCATAATCGTTTTGCTGGTGGGGGGTCTTGCCTCTCAATGTTGCTGGCTGCCCACTGATCAGGGCGGTGGGTGCTGAAGGTTGGGGTGCCTGTGGGAATTTCTTTAAAGAAGACAACACTTAAGTTTGCTGCAACCACTGACCCTTCCTTTTATGAACACGTTCTCTGTGGCAGCAGTGCTGTTTGATAGCATTTTATCCACAGTAGAACTTCCTTCAAAATTGGAGTCAGTCCTCTCAAACCCTGCCACTGCTTTACCAGCTAAGTTTATGTAATATTCTGAATCCTTCGTTGTCATTTCAGGAATCTTCACAGCATCTAGACCAGGACTAGATTCCATCTCAAGAAACCACTTTCTTTGCTCATCCATAAGTAGCACCTCCTCATTCCTTAAAGTTCTCTCATGAGGTTGCAGCAATTCAGTCCCATCTTCAGGCCCCACGTCCAATTCTAGTTCTCTTGCTCTTTCCACCACACCTGCAGCGACATTCTCCATGAAGTCTTGAGCCCCTCAAAGTCATCCATAAGGGTTGGAATCAACTTCTTCCAAACTCCTGTTGATATTGATACTTTGACCTCTTCCCAAGAATCACAAATATTCTTACTGGCATTTAGGATGGTGTATCCTTTCCAGAAGGTTTTCAATTGACTGCTCAAATCCGTCAGAGGAATCGCTGTCTATAGCAGCTATAGCCTTATGAAATGCATGTATTAAATCAGAAGACTTGAAAGTCAAAATTACCCCTTGATCCATGGGCTGCAGATTGGATATTGTGTTAGCAGACACGAAAACAACATTAATCTCATTGTATGTCTCCATTAGAGTTCTTGGGTGGACAGGTGCATTGTCAAATGAGCAGTAATATTTTGAAAGGAATCTTTGTCTGAGCAGTAGGTCTCAACAGTGGGCCTAAAATATGCAGTAAACCATGTCGTAAACAGATGTGCTGTCATTCAGGCTTTGTTCCATTTACAGAACACAGGCAGCATAGACTTAGCATAATTCTTAAGAGCTGTAAGATTTGGGGCATGGTAAATGAGTACTGGCTTCAACTTAAAGCCACCAGCTGCATTAGCCCTTAACAAGAGAGTCAGCCTGTCCTTTGAAGCTTTGAAGCCGGGCACTGACTTCTCCTCTCTAGCTATGAAAGTCCTAGATGGTATCTTCTTCCAATAGCGGCTGTTGTCTACATTGAAAATCTGTTGTTCAGTGTAGCCACCTTCATTAATGATCTTAGCTGGAGCTTTGGATAACCTTCTGCAGCTTCTGCACCAGCACTTGCTGCTTCACCTCGCACTTTGATGTCATGAAGGTCGCTTCTTTCCTTAAACCTCGTGAACCGACCCCTGCTGGCTTCAAACTTTCTTCTGCAGCTTCCTCACCTCTCTCAGCCTTCATAGAATGAAGAGAGTTACAGCCTCGCTCTGATTAGGCTTTGGTTTAAGGGAATGTTGTGGCTGATTTGATCTTCTATCCAGACGACTCAGACTTTCTCCATATAAGCGATAAGGCTTTCTTATCACTTGTGTTTCCATTGGAGTAGCACTTTTAATTTCTTTCAAGAACTTTTCCTTTGCATTCACAACCTGGCTGTTTGGTGCAAGAGGTCTAGCTTTTGGCCTGTCTTGGCTTTCAACAAGCCTTCCTCACTAAGCGTCATTATTTCTAGGTTTTAATACAAAATGAAACAAGTGTGATTTTTCCTTCCACTGGGACACTTAGAGGCCATTGTAAGGGCACTAATTGGCCTAATGTCAATGTTGCTGTATCTCAGGGAATAAGGAGGTCCAAGGAGAGGGAGAGAGATGAGGGAATGGTCGGTTGGAGGAGTAGTCAGAACACACACGACACTTATCAATTAAGTTGGCCCCAAACAATCATAGTAGTAACTTCAAAGATCACTGATCAGAGCTCACCATAACAAATATGGTAATCATGAAAAATTTGAAATATTGTGAGATTTACCAACTGTGACACAAAGTGAGCAAATGCTGTTGGGAAAATGGCACCAATAGACTTGCTCCACGCAGGGCTAGGGTTGCCGTAAACTTATAATTTGTGGGAAAAAAATACAATATCTGCAAGGCACAACAGAGTGAGGTATACCTATAGATCTAATTTGTTTGTACTCTGTTTTCTTGACCTTCTCCACATTTCCTTTAGCTCTCTGAGCATCCTGAAGACAGTTGTATTAAAGTCTTTGTCTAGTAGATCTGCCATCTGGTCTCTCTCAGAGATAACTTCTGTTGGTATTTTCCCCTTTGAATGGATTGTACTTTCTTTCTTTGCCTTGTGGTTTCTTTGTTATTGATAACTGGATGTTGGAATCTAATAATGTGGTAACTCTGGAAATCAGATTCTCTCCCTTCCTCGGGGTTTGCTGTTTTTTTTAGTTTTTTATTTAGATTTTATGGCTGCAGGCTCTCTGCATGCCAGGGACCAGCCTGAGGTGTACACTGGAGTCCTCAGGTCTTTTCTGAGCCTGAGCTCTTTCCTGGGCATGCTTGGGGACTTTCTAAATTCCTCCATATGTGTGGTTGCTTTTGAATGTCCCAGTCCTTAAATGTTGGCTCCCAAAAGGAAAGGAAGGAAAATAAAGGTGGGGTGGCAGTGGAAACAGGTTCTGGCTGTAACTGAGCAGGACCCTGTGGGGACTTCCCGGGACAGACCCCTCCTCCATATGCTCCGCTTTCGCTCCTCTCTAAAGGACATAGGTAATAGTATCTGATGCACATTTTCTGAGTTGTTTTGCAGACGCTAATACCACCACCAAATGGGAGGAGTTAACTACTTGATCGTGAGCACGTTGCCCCAGAACTACTGGTGCCCAAGGATTAATAACGTTAATCCCTATGACACCCTGCCCTGTTACCTCACCATCAATCACGAGAATTGCGCACGAGCTGATCACATACCCTGGGATGCCCCTCCCTCACCTTGCCTGAAACCTGTCAGGGAGTTCGGGTATTTTGAGCACTAGCTGCCCTGGACTCCTTGCTTGGCGTCTGCAATAAACACCGCACTTTCCTTCACCACAACCTGGTGTCAGTGGGTTGACTTTGCTGCACCTGGGCGAGCGGACCCAAGTTTGGCTTGGTAACATGGCCCTTTAAATCCCTTAGAAGCTGCTTCAGCTGTTGGTGGCTGCAATAATAACTGTGTGCCTGGGTGTCTGCATGCATGATCAGAAGCAACAATCAGAGCACAGACTCCCAATATTGGGGGGCAAGGTCCAATATTTAAGGACAAGGTCCTATGCCCACCCTGGCTCCGGCAAGCTGTGTGCCTGCTCTAGGAATACGTACAGAGCTGCCGGCCACGCGGCTGGGGGGCAGGAGTAGGAGATGGGTAGCTGCTTCCTTGGGAAGAGCTAAAACTGTGGATATTAACCTTGATTTATGGTGCAAGCCTTCCCCTGGAAGCTACAAGCCTTTGAATAGACTCCGGCGTTCCAAAACAATTACATCAGGCAGATTCTGACAGCGGATTGTTGTCTAAGTGAGAAGACAGACTCCTGTGCTGTCCACTCCACCCTCTTCCCTGATGTCACTTCCTCCTTTATTCTTACACTTTATGGGTTTTATTTTATTTTATGTAAACATATTATAGATAAAAGTCTATTTTTTACTTTAAAGTAAATTTGCATTTACTTTATGCTTATGAATATTTTTATATAATCAATAGTTACTTGGATTTTTCCCCTCTTTTGTCTGTTTATAGCCTTTGCCTATTTTTTTTTCCTGTTAGGGAACATGAGTAAATTTTTTTTTAAATCTCTACAAGTAAACAATTTAAGCAAAGGCTGCTGGTAAATATAATAAAAACTGTTTACCCATTACAGGTTTCAGAGATAGGTGAATTCAAACAGCAGAATGGTACCTTTTATACCTTTTTAAGTACAAGGAAAATAGAATTGATACAACACAAAATTTGGTGAAGCTGTGTTGAAACTGGTCTATTTTAACTTTGCTGGTGGAACCCTTTTAGAAAGCAACTAAGCTCCACAAATATTTATATCCTTTGTCCAGAAGTTTTTCTTAGACTGACTTGAGAAAATAAAAAAAGAAATACCTGTGGGCACAAATATATTCATGACAGCACTGTTTATAATTATGAAATATGGAAACAACCCAAATGTCTGAACAACAGGAGTCTGGCTTCGCTGAACAAGGTACGGTCTCCTGAGTTGAAAGTTTTGCAGTCGTTTAAGGTGGGTATCATGTATCATTTGGGAAAAATTCTCCTGAGACATTGTCATGTGAAAGCCAGGCTGTAGACAGAGTGTCTGCAATGATACAGCTACAGCAGTGTCGCCTTGGCTTGGGGCCCAGGATGGAGGGAAACCAAACAGGGCTCGGGAGGGAGGGAGGGAGGGAGGGAGGCTGTGGTGAGCTCCCCTCTGCTCTGATTTCTATTGTTTCCATGATGTTACTTGGGCAATGAAAGAAAAAAAAAAAAGATGGGGCTGGTTTGGGGGTAGGAAACAGGCAGGAGTTACAAATTCACCTTATACCAACCAAATCTGATTAGGGAATTCAATTAGCTAGCTCTCCTTGTTGGTGGGGACACTGGCGTCTGGCTGCTCTCCTGAATTTGGTGGAGAGGAAGTAGCCAGCTCCCTGGATGGGCAAGGTTCTCAGCAAAGACCAAATGTGGTCTCGAGGACCCTGCAGGGCTCGGGGTGCGGGTGGGTGATGCCTGAGAGCAGCCTGATTTGTGCATGGTCCTCCGCTGCCTGTCACTGGGTCCTGGGCAGGACCCCCGAGCGAGGACACACAGTGTCAATGCAAATGCCACCGACATAAGTGGGCTCCTGGTCATCCCTTGAAACTGGATGGCAGGGGGGGCATGTCTGTTTCTGTCATCACTTACGATGCGGGGGCAGCACTAACATCACAGCCTCACAACTCTTTCCAGTGACCCCTGATTTCTGCAGAAACGGGAAGCTAGCAGGTAGCACGTGCTGTCAAGGGCCTGCAGCGGGACTCACAGTGGTGCTTCCTGCAAACCTCCCCCCAAAGACCAAGAAACACTCACTGCTGTCTCAGCCACGGACCAGGGAGGTGCAGCCAGGGCTCAAGGTCACAGAGGTCATGACTTGTGGCTGCAGTCTCCTCAGAAGACCCTCAGAAATGGCCTGGCCGCTGGTCCAGCCTCCTCCGTCCCAGGAAAGGGGCAGCATCTGCCCAGGCCCCAGTACCAGAAGGGAGCAGGGAGAGACCCAGGGGTCCACTCAACCCACCACCCCCAACACTAGGACAAAGAATGCTGCTGATGCTGCAGCCGCCAGTGGCAGAGGAAGAGCCTCTCAGAAGCTGAAAGGCCCCCCGCCCTCCAGAGATGCCAAAGGCACTTGCCATAAATGAAACCATTAGCTTTTCATTTATTTACTCGGCCAACACTGGAGGGACTTTATTAAGATTCCTTCTTTCCTTTCTTTCCTTTCCTTTCCATTTTTTCCCCCTCTTCCTTTTCTCTTTCTAAAGAGATGCTTTTAAAAGGTTTTAAAAGTCTCAGGCACTTTTCCCATTTCTGGCTCAGGAGGGGTCTGTGATGTCCGGAGCAGCAGCTCCTGAATCCAAGTCCTTTCCAGCAAGCCACAGCCCCCGGGCCTGCAGGGGCCAGCGCATTCACCTCCTCTCCACCCTCCAGACAGGTCTCTCCTGCCCCAGGGCCTTTGCACCTGCACTGTCCTACACCTGAACAGCTTTCCCCCAACCGCTGGGCTTCAGATGAGACATCCCCTTTAGGGAAGCTTCCCCCACCCTCCGTCACTGTCTGCCTCGGCCTCTCATTTCCTTCTCAGTACAAATCACAGCTTGCAATTATTTGACACATTTGTCGTCTGCTTGACTTTCTGCCTGTTTCCTCCGAAAACCCAGCCAGGGCAGGAAACCGGGGTGTCTGACTCACAGCTGCAGCGTCTGCTCCTAGCTTACATTTCATGCTCGATAAGTATGTGGGGGAGAAGGGCTGCTTCAGTCTGCGCTTCTGAATTACGTACATGGGATGGAGACCGTCCTCTGGAGGGAGATGCGGCAGAAGGCTGGTCTCAGACTCGCCTGGACCTCGGTTTGAAACCTGCTTTGGTTTCTTACAAGCTGTGTGACCTCAGACGGGATATTCAGCCCCTCTGAACATCAATCACCTCCTTTGTAAAGTTGGAATAAAATATCGGTAGGGAGGGGGCTGTGGAGTCACCCTGAGGCAGGGCAGGGGCAGGGTCTGGACAGCCTCCACGTCCCCCTTCTTTGTCGGCCAGGCAAGGGGAAGGAAGTAGCATTAATTGAACACCTACTACCTACCAGGCACAATGCTAGGCAGCTGGAATGCAGAGGTGAATAAAACAGAAACGGCCTCCCAGCCCTGGAAACTCTAGTTGAAAGCAGGATGGAAACAGGGGGTTCCCAGCACCCTGAGTGTCAGGAAGGAGAAGGATGGAGTGTGAGCAGGAAACCGAGGCCTGGACCAGCCTGGAGGGTCAGTGGGAAGAGACATTTGTCTGAAACATCACATGTTCAGAAGTCTGGGGAAAAGAAAGACCAGGCAGAGGGAAGAACATTGCAGAGGCTCTAAGACAGAATGAAGCTGGGCACGTGTGAGGATGGAGTGCAGGGGGAGGGGCAGTAGCTGGAGGGGGAGGGGGCAGTAGCTTGCTCTTACCCATCCTGACCTGGCCACCAGCAAGCACAGGTGCAAAAGCCCTGCAGCCCCACGAGTCAGGGCAGGCTCAGCACCCGGCTCAGGGCCCGGCGGAACGGGGAACCCACTCGTACCTTGGGCAACGCGTACTTCGGCAGCTTCATCGGGACAAACTCATTGCGACGATAAGAGATGTAGTATTTGGTCTGGTTTGTTGAGGTTGCCTAACAGGAAGGGAAAAACAAGTTTTTTAGGGAACAAGTTTTTTGCAGTACACGGGCCTCTCACTGTGGTGGACTCTCCCGTTGTGGAGCACAGGCTCCGGACACGCAGGCCCAGCGGCCATGGCTCACAGGCCCAGCTGCTCCGTGGCATGTGGGATCTTCCCGGACCGGGGCACGAACCCGTGTCCCCTGCATCGGCAGGCAGACTCTCAACCACTGCGCCACCAGGGAAGCCCGGGACTAGGTTTCTTGTTGAGCCAAATCCTGGTGAAAATGCCCTTTTACTTTGCTTATACATGCTCTGCCTGAAATGGGCAGACTCCTATTCATCCTTCAGAGCCCCACACCAAATGTCCCACCTCTGGGAAGTCTTCCTCCACCTCCCTCAGTTAGAACTAACCTCCTTCCCCATGCTCTCTCAGCACCTGGCTTCCCTACGTCTGAGTTACAGACAAGGTGAAGAAAATTCTGTTCCCCAGAACTCCTCTTAGGGAGAGTACTTGGTGAGCCACTGAGTGGAGGAAGAGACAGGCCAAAGATAAGCTCAAGCCACAAAAGATGACCACCAGACCACGAGGCAAGAGAAACAAAACGAGAGGCAACACTCCTGAGATAGTCATGTGGCCAGCACTGTCCCAAACGGCTAATCGGTATCAAAACCAACAACTCCACGACCTGTGATCATTTCCATTTTAAAGATGAGAAAAGTGAGGCCCAGAGATGGAGTAACTTGTCTCTCATGGGATATAATAGAAGACCCAGGAAAAGAGCAGCATGTGCTTCTTTGGGGCAGCAGCAAGGAGGAGGGGGTGAAAAGGGAAGACGAGGAACAAGGGGGCAAACGGGTGATGGGAGAGGGAGTGGGCCAGGAGCTGGACAGGGCACAGTGGCCCCTGACCTCTGGCCCCGGCCAGGCATGCACTGCGGGCTGCGCCTTCCCCCGTCGGACACAAACAGTGTCACAGCAGCAGACCAGGCCTCGGTGACAAAGCTGAGAGCCAGCCGTTATCACATCTGGACACAGACCAGCCAGCGATGACCGCACGCCGTCCAGGCTGAGTGCACGGGGGCGGCTCCTTCACCATCACGGCTCAGCCTCCTGAGCCCCCTCCTTCTAGACCAGGTCACTGAGCAGCCCAGTTACAGCGTGGACCCGCTTCCCGACAGCACCCGATCCGGCATCTTCCATCCTCCCCGAGCCCCCTCGCATGGCCCACCCTCGGCCAGGCCTTCCCAGCACCTCTAACTGAGCCCCGCACCCCATCCTGGGGCCCTGTGGTGCATGGTGTCTACTGCTGCACAAGGACCAGCCCAACCTGTCCAGCCACAGCGGTGCCCCCGGGGTCTCAGGTTTGGGGCGCTGGCAGACCAGACAATCACAACATTTAGAAAACAGAGATACGGTTGTCAAAGAAGCCAATGCTGTCATTGTTCCAACGCTTGGTAGATATTTGCAGAAACACAATGGGAGGTGCTGGGAAGACAGCGGTGCTGAGGACAGACCCGGAGCCCCCACCCGCACCAGACTGCAGGGTCTACGGTAAACAGTAAAGGATGACAGTGTGGCCTGGCTGTGACGGAGGAATGCACAGAGCTGGGGGCGCTCCGAAGAGGCAACCTGTGGGCCCGAAGTAGGGTGGAAGTCAGGGAAGGCTTCCTGGAGGAGGTGGTGCACGACAGTGTTGGGGGAGGAGGTGGAGAAGGGGGCACAAGTGGTCCACGCCCAGGGAACAGTGGGTGCAAACACACAGAAGGGATGGGAAGCCGTGGGGCTGGGCATCAGCAGAGGGTGAAGGAGAATGGGGGCGGGGCTGGGAATCAGGGCCGGTGGTGGCAGAAGCCTCTTGCCTGGCCTGTTCTAATGGGGGCCGTGACACACCCTGCCAGTTCCAGCCCCCAAATCCTCAGGAGGCCCTGGTACACTCTGCGTGTGGAGAAGGGCACCTGGGGTGATGAAATGTCCCTGAGACGGGGGAGCCTTCAGGGGAGAGAACACCAGCGGCTGCCCCTAAGGGGCCATCTTCATAGGAGCCTTTGGATTTGTCTCATGGGGTGTTAGAGGGCAGAGCAGGGGTCACTGGATGAGAGTAGAGGAAACACTTCGTCTCAGTACTGGAATGACATTTCCAAAGATTTGAGCTATCCAGGAGAGGGGTAGGCTGTTTTAGAAGGAGTGAGCTCCTCGTTGGTGGAAGTAATCAAGAAGTGGTATGACCAGCTGCTTCCTGGAGTGTCTGAACCGTCAGACCACATGGTGGTCCCAACTGTGATCTGAGTGCCTGTGTGTACAGGCAGCAGGGCTTGGTCCCTGGGCTGTGGATAGCTGATGCCTGGTGGCCAAGAGAAATGAGCAGAGACAACACCTTTGAATATCATTTCAAAGTCGCCGGAACCAGATGGAACAAAACGGGTTTGGGCTTGGGGGCCCTGGGCTGTGGGAAGTTCCTGGTGGGCAGAAGGGAGGAGCAGGTGGCATCCCTGTGTTTTGGCCTTATGGGGTTTGGGGGGTGCCTTCCACCACCATCACAGGGGCAGCGGAAACCGAATTAAGTAGCACTTGAAAGTAACATAGCCATTTTATTGCTTCCTGTTTGAGTGATTCCATTTTCCCCCAAGTGGCTTATACTCCACATCACCTATTGCCGATTTCCAAGAGCCCCAGCAGGAAGCTCACCTTAACGAAGATGTAATTGTCCTGCACGGTCAGAGAACTGTGGTCAATGGGGCCCGCGAACGGCACTGTCAGCGTCTTCTCGGAGCAATTGTGGACCTGGCAGGTGACGTACCGAAAACCTGCAGGAGATAAGAGCCAGCCACGCGCTGCATGAAATCTCAAAGACTCAGACTCCAGCTGAAGGAGTCAGACACAGCCTCAGACATGATTCAGTGCTGAACCTTTTTGGCTCGGTCCGCGTTCTGATACCACTGCCGCCGGTTTTGTTTGTGGGTCTGAATGTTAGACGGTGTGCCCTGTGATTGCACCTGCTGCTGAGCGGGGGCAGCTCTGTGCCAGGCGCTCTACTGCGAGGAGTTCTTCTAATACTCAGGACCATGCAATGATGGTCCCGTCTTCCAGGTTAGGAGACTCGTCTACCTCAGGGCCACCCGGACTGCCTCCAGTCCGGGTGGCCCTGAGGTAGCAGAGACCACACGGCCAGCCAGGCTAAACCGTTTACTAGCTGGCCTTGACGGGAAGCATTTGCTGACCCCAGGCTAAAGCCGTGCGGGGGAGCACTGCCGTGTGAGCGCAGGACTTGGTCAACATTCTGTCCCACACGCCCTCTGCCCCGGGCTTAGGGCTAGGCACGGCACCTGTACCTCCGTGGCCACCTGTATCCTCTGTCTGGGAGAGGGACCTCGGAGCAATCCGGAGAGATGGTGGGCAGGAGACCCCCCCCACACACACATCTCCCACCCACCAGCCTTCCCTGGGCAAGCTGGGTGCATGTGGTCACCCAGGGAAGGGACAGTGCAGGGCCGTGGCACCCATCACGACTCGGGACCCCTCCCACCCTCCTGGAATCTCTCCAACTTAAACGGGTGGGTGTGGGTAGGACTCAGGGGTTCTTTTCCCCCTAACTTTAGACAAGCACTTTCATCCCTTTAGAAATATCTACGATCAAGCAAATTGAACCCCTGTTTTGCCAGGCAGCCGCTGCTCTTACGTCAAGCCCTCTGTTTCCTGGGTTGGGGGCCCCGGTGGACTTGCGCAGAGGCCTGGAGCCTGTGCCCCGGGGGAGCTCGTCTCTACCGCTTTTGGGCAGGAGTGGCATTTAACCACGGGGACCAAATGGAGCCCAGCCAGGGCGCTCAGAGACGTCAGCGCTTTCGGGGCACGTCCTGCCCACAGCCTTGGGTGGCCGGGCAGCATGGAGAGTGCCAGGGGGCGGGGCTGGGGGCCGGAGGACCTGCCCTAACTCACCGGCAGGGTCCCCTGGGTCTCAGCTCCTCCACGGTAACGTGGGTATTAATGCCCACGTCAAAAGAGCAGGTGAGTGTCTAGGGGACTGCAGTCAGCCATGGCTGTGCCACGGCCCCTCCTGCACCCCTTCCATCTCCCCTCTGAATGGCCTGGTCAGTCCCTGTGGTCAACACTGAATTTCCTGTCGTGGGCTGGCCTGGCGGGGCACGCCGTGCAGTTGAGCCCAGGCCAGACTCCAAGTGGACCATCTGCTCACTCACCCGTTCATTCATTCATTTACTCACTTGCCCACTCATTCATGCATGCATGCATGCATTCATTCATTTGTTCACTCATCCCTCCCTGTTCCAGCTCTACTGCCAGCGAGACAAACAAAGACCCCCTTTCACGGGGCTGAAGGTTTGTGCAGTGGGAGAAATGCCGATTCCCAGAGCTTGCCAATTTCTCTGGTGTAAACCACCGCCCCACCCCGGTGGGGGGGGCATTCTCAAGCTGCCGAGATGAAGTTTCTGACCACGGGCCTGAGAAGGGAGGGGGACGCTTGGCTCTCATGAACCGGCACCAGCTGCAGCTCTGGGGAGAGGCAGACGGACCGACAGTGACAACGTGGTGTGACAGGCAGTGAGCGTCCTCGTGTCCACGGCACGGATTGTGGCCGCAGGGTCCTGCCACGTTAGCGCAGGGGCCCAGCATCTGCTCAGGGCGACTGGCACCTGGCCACGTGCTTATTCATTTGGTGGCTCTACTGGGGACACAGAGGTGAATCGATCAGGCCCCGCCCTGTCCCCAAGGAGCTCCAGGCCCGGGGGAGTGTGCGGAGCTGTGACAGGGCAGTCCGGGAGCTGTGGAGCCCAGAGGAGGTGGTGGGAAGCCCAAGAAAGACGTTCAAGGTGGCCAGATGGGGAGCAGCCTTCCCGCAGGGGCGAGGACAGGTGTAAGGTGACCTTGGGGAATGGCCCGTAGCTCAGGCTGGCCGGAGGGCAGGTGGGGCCGCTGAGTGGGGCGGGTCCTAAAGGCCCGGATGCTGTACCACCTAGCTTGGCTGGACTGGGTTCTAACAGGGCTCCCGGGCTGGGGTGGCTGGAGGTAGGGGAGACGGGGGAGGGACGCTGCTCCGCCCTGGGGGCCCTTCACGTGCACGTCACAGCTGCTAGGCTCAGGGTCCCTCCTCCCCTGGGGAAGGTGGGCTGCGCGGAATCATCGCTGGGTGAAAACGACGCCCCTTGTTGAGGATGGAGGCCTGGCGTTCCTCCTCGCTGGAGGTGGGATCACGAGACATCACCCGCCTCTGCTGAGTTGAGCCCTGCTGGGGATCAGGTCGCCGTGAGTGTGGCCTGGACGCTTTGGGATTTGTGTGTGGAGGATGGTGGGGCTGTGGTCCGTACCAGCCCGTGACCCTGTGATTCGGGGCAAAGCCTGGAGCCTCCGTGAGCTTTCTGCTCCTGGTCAGTGTCGCTGAAGCGACAGTGACGTCCCCGCAGGACGGGGGCTGGCCCAGGGGCTGGTCCGGGGAAGGGTCGAGGGCTTTGGACGTGGTAAAGGGACCCACCACACGCTGACACACGACGTCCCCAGGCTGAGCACCACGTATGGGGCCCATTTCACAGACAAGGAGGCCGAGGTGCAGGGTCACTTCCAGGCTCATGTGGCTGGCACGTGGCGGGCAGGGAGCCGACGCCAGCGCCTCTGTCGCCAGCCAGGACCCCGGTGCCCGGCACCACTGAACCTACGCTCCACATGGTATGGCCCAGCCAGGGGGCAGCTGTTTGCACTTGTCAGCTCCCACTGTCGGTTAAGTGTGACCCTGCCCGGGTCTCCACTCCGAGAGAAACCAGGACGTCCCACCAGGCAAGGGGCAGGGCTGCGTCTTGTTCTTGACCCTGCTGGGGACCCTGCTGCATCCCCAGCAGGGTCAGCCCTGGGCCTGGTCCACAGGGGACTCAGTCAGTGTTTGTTGAATGAAGGCACAATCTACAGGTCCTCTCAGCTCTGATGTTCTAGAACATTCCATGGTTCTGACGTCAGTGCCACTCCTCCAGGAGCACAGAGGACCTTTCTCACAGCATGCACGGCCCCTGGGCTCATCGGCCACGAAGCTCCTTGCCCCACTGGAGTGGGGGGAGCCATCGGAGGCCCTGCCCCACCTCAGCACTCAGCAAGCTTGGTGGGGGGCAGGGTGGGTGCTGAGAGATGGGGAAACACTCAATGCTCAGGGGCCAGAGCAAGTTGTCCTCTCAATAGACTTTGCCAGTGGAGTGGAGCTCCTTGACTTCAGTTTATCCCCGCTTGGAAAACAAGCACATTTAAAATTATGCCACATCGTAACACAGCAAGGTCAGCCGTGCAGGGCCAGCCACGAAGGACGAGGGCAGCCGAGCCGGCCACGGGGCGAGCAGACGTGGGGGCGCCTGGCTCCTGTACCCTCCCGGCTTACCTCCTCCGAGCTCCTGGGCCTCCACGTGGACCAGGTCTGGGTCAGCGTCCACTCCAGAGACAGCCCTGGAAAAGAACGGCTGAGGCTGGCGTCGGGAACGGAGCCCCCAAGCCCTTCTCGCGGGGCCTGTGTGGTTCCTGAGCCCCAGGCAGCCATGTGGCCTCCAGGATCTGGGGCTCAGAGGACACAGTCCTCCCCGAGAGCCCACCTGCTCCTGGGAGGCCGATGGAGCCCCGGCCTCTGCCTTGCAGGGCCCAGGGTTTGCTGGGCATTCTTCCATTTAGAGTAGTTTAGAGAAGATTTTCACATCCGTGCGCGTAGGTGTGTGTATGTGTGTGCGCGTGTGCATGTGTGTTAGTGATCAGAACAACTCCCCTGAGGGCGCAAACCCGGATTCACACCAGGGTCCTTCTCCCTTGTCCCTGCTCCCCTTCGTGCCCCCTTCACAGTACATCCTTGGGAAGGCTCTGCTCTCAGCCGCGGGCCCCTCCCTTGCCCAAAATGCTCCAGGGGTTCGGGCAGTGCATGGAGCACAGGGGGACCGTGGCTGCCCACGACGGAGCATTCAACAAGGCCCGAGAAGAACGGGACGAAGACACATCCTGGGGGGCAGGGACTGGGCTGCATCCTCCAGGGGAGCTGGGGACGGCGCTGACCCCCGCCAGCCCAGCACAGGGCCTGGCACCCAGGAGGTGAAGCGCAGGTTTCTCAACGGATGATGTGATGTGGTCCAGGGTTTCCCAGATTTTCCGGTTCCAGGTATCAACTGGACTGTCATCTCCTGCCATGTTCTGTATGTCAGCTCCCTCTAGAACCTTCTAGCTACGTCAGCCATCTCCGGAGCAAGGAAACCCGGGGCGTCATGGGTGTGGGAGCTGATTACACTTGTTATAACGTACATTCCAGCCGGTCTGACCATGAAACTCCATCCGCCAAGCCGCCCCTCTCATGGACAGTAACCTGAGGCAGCACATTGACTTTGCCAAAGACAAACTGGGAGTCTGATGCAGAGGTCACTTCCCACGGCCACTCAGCACCCAGGACAGGCCAATGAGATGTCCCTGCCACTGACTGCTCAGTCCCCACCACTGACAGCCCCCGGAGCTGGCCTCTCTCAGCTCTCAACCCGATTCCTAACGGGCTTGGCACCAGGGCGCCTGTTTGCTTCACCTCCTCCAGGGGCCAGGTGGTCCCAGGTGGACAGGGGAAACCCACAATGCCCCCCCGTGGCGGGATGTGCAGTCTGTGATGTTTCAAACGTGGGTGTCAGCGTCAATCACTCTGGCTTTCCATAGAGTCTCTTCATCGCAAGGTGAAGTGTTGATTTAGGTTTTGTGAATAAACCATTTGTAAGCTCCTTGGAAGGAGGTCTCCTGCCTGACATTTTCCTCTCTTTTCTGAATAAAGAGAGACATTGTTCCCTTTACCAGGAGCACTGACCGGTCCTCAGCTGGGCAGATGGAATTTTAGTTTGACCAGCCATCATCTGTAAATGGGGTCATGACACTCGGCCTGTCACTCATCCACTCACTCACTCTCTCATTCCCTCTGTCTCTCACTCCCCATCGGAGCCTCTCCCCTGCCACTTCCCAGCACGCCCACACCAGGCCCTGCACCAGGCAGGGAACACAGTGGGCCTGAGGTCGCTGCCCCAGAAACCCTTGGTCACGGGTTTTGAAGACCACGTGAAACTCTGTATTTACACCCTCAGATGAAGCCTGGCTCCCCGGGGGAAAGGACAAGCATTGAGCCCTGGGCCTTCTTGTTTGTCAAGGTCCCCGAAGATAGTATTTGGGGAAGGCCCTTGGTCTATTGTTTAGAAACAGCAGTCACACGAGAAGACCTGTGGCCACGCAGGCTCGACAAAGCACCGGGAGTGGATTGCTACTCCTTTAGATGCTAAGGGAAGCTCTGATGCAAACAGTTCTGGTCAACCCTCTAAGACACCGCCACCAGGGCTGTTGTGGGGTGAACTCTGTCTCCCCCTCACCTCCCTTCAGGACAGAAGTACCGCCACTTGCCTCACACCTGGGCAGGCACTGGAGCTCATGGAAGTGGAAGGCTGAGGCTTTATGGGTGAGGTTGGGTTCGAGGCGGGAGGAAGAATTGGAAACGCCTGGGGAAGTGCAGGCGGCCAGACTGCCCGGCAGAGGGGCCAAGGGCAAGGTCACTGGCTACGGACAGAGGCAGCCATGGCCCATGACCTAGGACAAATGCCCTGGCCCCTCTGGGCTGCCGCTCCCCCTCTGTAACGTAAGGGGAGGGCAGTTGGGTGCCGCTGTGTGGATCTCATAAGAGGATGCACGGGGACCCGAGGTCTGGTGCCCGGTGCAGTCAGTGTTCACAACGTCATGCTGCTGGGCGGTCCTTATAATTTTGTCCCAGTGCCGTTGAGAGACTAGCAGGGAGGCGACGCGTCAGGGCATTCGTGGGCCCAGAACATAGTAGGTCCCCAACCCCCGGCCACGGCCCCACGAGGCCAGTCTAAGGAGCTCACTTGTTTAAGCTTCTCAAAACATTAAGGGTCTGAGTCTCACACAACACGGGGCTTCGGCGATTCCTGCTGTCAGTTCAAGAACAGAGCGCGCCTTGGAAGTGCTGTCAAAACAGCATTATTCACTGTTTACAAGAGGCGCCGTCCCTGTGCTGTCACCACGTTCCCAGGGAGACTCCCGGGCCCCGAGCAGACAAGTGTCTGGCGTGATTATCCCTCTCGCATGATGACTTGCAGCAATTTGAGAAACCTGAGGGAAGACATAATTTGATTTGCCCGTGATGACAACGTGTCTGAACGAGCACCAACTCAGGTTTCAGTGTCTGCGGGCTGTTTCTCTCTGTGGCCCCAGGGGTCTCCCTGGGACTGGACACACTGGCAGAACCGCTCCCCGCCGGTCCCCCGAATCCTGATCTGCCAACTTCTCAGGCCGCCCTGCTCAGAAACCCCACCTCCCGGCCCCCCTCCCCACCTCCTTGAGCCCCTGCGGGCTAACAGTTGACAAGAATGACAGGGCCTGGGATTGATGCCGCGCTCCAGTTTCCGAGGAAGGACCCGGGACCTCTCGAGGGCGGCCACGTGGAGGGAGCCCTCACCGCCCCCCACCCCGCGGCGGAAGGCACACCCCCGGGCCGTTGTTCCAGAGGCGAGACTGAAGCTTCCCTTCAGCCTGTGGCCCTGAGTCTGCAAACTAGTTCCTGGCCCTGATTAGCATGAAGACGCAGACGGAACAGGTCGGGACGGGAAGCTCTTCCCACGGTGTCTGTCCTGGGGACGCAGGGCTGCGCCTGGCTGGGAGGCCTGGCTGTACGTGTGCAGCCCAAATGAGATAAGAAAGGAGAGGACGTGAGTGTGTGTCACTTTCACACTCAGGAAAACGCAATTTGGTGGAAAGAGTACGTGTGTCACTGCGTGCATCTGCAGAGGTAGTTTAGGCGGGGGGTGGGTGGCAGCCGGGTCAGGGGTGCCAGCGCGGGCTCTGAGCCCCGCCTTTGGCTTCTGCTCCCTCTGCAGAAGCCCTGGACCTCGTCCATGTCTCATCCTCGCGGGCCTCACTCGCTTATCCAGGCGTTTCCTGAGCACCGGAGCCTCTCGCTGGGGCAGTGAAACTAGAGCTCCACGCAAATCGATGGTTGAGTGGCTCCCAAGAGATGACACCAACACGGAGGGGGCCCGGGCGCCGGCTGGGGCAGGAGTGAGGGTCCAAGACCGGCAGAGGCCGAGCAAGCCACGGGGCAGGGAAGGCTGCACCGCCGGGCCGTCAGCGGGGGGCTGAGTCGGGACCAGGACAGGAGAGGCAGGGGCAGGGGGGAGGCGGTTCCGTGGTGAGGGGGACGGTAGGCCTGCTGTGTGTCGGGCACTGGGCCAGCTCTATGTGCATTAGTGCCTCTCCCTACTATGGGGGAATTGGAGGCCCAGAGAGGGAGATTCACGTGTGCGAAACTGCACAGCTGGTTCGTGGGTGCGCGCGTGGCCTGAGCGACACCAAGCCCCAGCTCTCAACCCTTTCCTACACTGCCCCAGCAGAGGAGAGAGGACGCCCCGGAGGCCCCCCTGGGATGAGGAGGGCAGGGCTGGGGCGGAGAAGAGAAGGTGGGGGACCTGAGCTGGGGGCCGAGGGGGCTGACTTGGCCTCGCCAGGGCTCCCCGGGTCCTGGGGGGGGCATGCTCACCAGAACACATGGTCTTTGGTCACTCGCTCCTGCAGAAGAGTCCACTTCTTCCCCAGGTCAGACGATACGTAGAGCTTTAGGGCAGAAGGAGGAGAGAGAAAAGTTCGGTCGTGACATGAGGAGTGAGCCTCTCCTGAGAGCTGCATCACCCCTGGGTGATGACTGCCCCGGCGGAGGCTGGCCGGTCCTGTCCCACCTGTCCCACCTGGCGAGGACCTGTTGGGGGCAGGCCCTGTGCTCCAGGTGGGTACAGACCAGCCTCCGAGAGGCGGAAGGTCAGGCACGGGGGCTCCATAAAGGGCCAGTCTCGACCCCAGGCTGGCTGGTAGGAGCCCAGAGACAGGGGCAGAGGTCCCTGGAGGAGGTGTGTCTGAGTGCAGGCACCCAGGAGGGACCTGAATGTCCTTTATGCATGTGGGGCGGAGGGAGGGCGCTCTGGAGGAGGGAGCAGGAAAGGTGAGACGGTCAGTTCAGGACACAGCAGAGACGTCTGAAGCCTGGTTGGGGCCTTGACCACTATGGTAGCCCAGGGCCTGTGCTTGGGGTTTAATGCTCTGCGGTCGCTAACTTGAAGGACCTAATTTTTTTTTTTTTTTTTTTTGCGGTACACGGGCCTCTCACTGTTGTGGCCTCTCCCGTTGCGGAGTACAGGCTCCGGATGCGCAGGCTCAGCGGCCATGGCTCACGGGCCCAGCCGCTCCGCGGCATGTGGGATCCTCCCGGACCAGGGCACGAACCCGCGTCCCCTGCATCGGCAGGCAGACTCTCAACCACCGCACCACCAGGGAAGCCCGAAAGACCTAATAATTTTATCTCTGAACTCGAGATCTGTGAGCAGAGCCGGATGGAGCAATGAGCTGGTGTGGGGCTCGGAGCCCGGGTTCCCGTGGCTCTGCCAGCGCCTCCAGGGCCGCTGCCGCCTTCCACCCGGGGTGGGGGGCGCCTGGGCCTGGGGAGGGTCAAGTTTGGGTGGCCGTGCGCTGAGTCCTGAGGCCCTGGGAGCCTGGGAGGTCTGCGTCCACCCTGCCTGTGTCCCTGTGCACAGGGAGTATGACATTAGTAGCTCATAAAGACACCGTGACAGCTGGAAAGAGACCATGGAAGAAAGGGTTTGTCCCAATTGTTAAACGTTTCTCATTTTGCACTGGACCCTGTAAAGTACACAGCCAGCCCTGCCTGAGACCTCCAGGCCGCTGGGCAAGATGAGGCCCTCAGGAGGGCTGAGGCCAGCTGCCGTGGGGCAGAGGCAGGGAGGCCCCAGGGAGGCCAGGCCTCGGTCCGGCCCTGGGCTGCAGGCTCATGGAGAGGAGGAAAGGGCTCTGGAAGGGACCTGTTTAGAGAGCTGAACAGGTCCTGGGAGGAGGGAAGGGGGAGGCCGCGTCTAGGGCTCTGACCTGGGGACCTCGGGTGGGGACAGAGCCTTGAACGAGTAGACTGGGCTTGGGAAATGCCTGCAGGGGCCACAGGGCAAGACCTGAAGGGGAGGGGGGGGGGACAGCTCTCTGGGGATCACAGGACAGGGCAGGGGGAGGAGTACCCACACTGGAGCACCCGCTCCATCCTGCACCAACCTCCACTGGGACTCAATAGCTCCATTTCTTTTCTTTTCTTTTTTTTCTATAGATTTATAAATTTTATTTTATTTATTTTTGGCTGCGTTGGGTCTTTGTTGTTGCACGCGGGTTTTCTCTAGTTGCCGCGAGCAGGGGCTACTCTTTGTTGAGGTGCGCGGGCTTCTCACTGCGGTGGCTTCTCTTGTTGCAGAGCACGGGCTCCAGGCACGTGGGCTCAGTAGTTGTGGCACGCGGGCTCAGTAGTTGTGGCGCACGGGCTTAGTTGCTCCGCGGCATGTGGGATCTTCCCGGACCAGGGCTCGATCCTGTGTCTCCTGCATTGGCAGGTCGATTCTTAACCACTGCGCCGCCAGGGAAGCCCCTCAATAGCTGCATTTCTCAAACCAAGGCCCTGGGAGCCAGTGTGATGCGCAAGAGGTGGCCGTGATAGGTGTGAGCTTCCCCATCACAGCCCTGGTGCTTCCCCAGATGCGTCTCCATGCCCTGGAGGCCAAGAGAAGCCAAGTACAGCACAGGCTCCCCGGCCCAGAGCTCCGGGGCTGAGCCACACCCGGCCCTGCGTCTGCAAAGCTCGTGGTCCAGGAGGAGAAACGACAGACCCGAAGGCAAAGGATTGTCCCTGAGCACAGACACTTGCCAGACGCTGGGGGAGCAGGAGGGAGGATGGTGTCCAGGGCCCTGGGACAGCTCACACAGAAACACGTGTGCGAGCACCCCTACAATGCATACGTGTACTCACAGACATGCACACACGGAGACAGACACACAGAAGCCCACATGTGCACAGATACACGTATACACACAAGCTCACACACTCAAGCATATATACACAGGGAGACGCACAAGCGCACGTGCCACCCAGACACAGACATTCACGTGCTTACACACATGCACACAAACACAGAGACACAACTACGCGTGCACGCACCCACAGACACACACGCACACACACGAGCAAACACGTACTTTCACTTGCCCCCTGAACCCCCCCGTCCTCACTGGAGCCTGGTGGTAGGCAGGGAGCCGGCGCCTGTTGGGTCCTGGCCCCATGGGGCTGGAGCACACATACACACACGTACACACACACGCGCGCGCATGTGGGATCCTGGCCCCCACATACCCCTCCCCTCCACTCCAGCCCGGGGGTGGCGGGGATGTCTGCAGCCTCTGTTCTGGGGGTAAACCGACATCCTGTTCTGCGCCTGTTGCCCTTCCGATGCCTTTGTGACCAACTCCCCGGGTTAGGGTCCCTCCATGAGCCATCTGCAGGCTCCTTGTTCCTCCCTGGACACCGCCTGTTGCCTGGTGTCAGTGCCTCAACGGGGTCGTGGGGATGTCTGCAGGCAGAGGAGGGCAGAGGCCCTTCCAGGGGGAGGGAGTTCCCGAGCACAGGCCTGGGAGCAGGAGGTAGGGGGGTGGGAGGTGCTCAGCAAACAGCAGGTGCTCAGCAAACAGCAAGTCGGCCTCCAGGTGCTGGGCCTCAGTCTGTGCAAAAGTGAGGCACACAGCCAGGTGCTGAGGACGGGGCAGAGCTGTGACTTCACCTCTCAGGCGTGGGGAGTCAGGGAAGAGTTAAGCAGGTGGTGGCAGCTCTGCTCACGTGGTGGCCCTCTGTCTGCTCTATTTGGGAGGCTAATGGGATGGGGAGTGGTCCTTCTCCTGCTGGAGGAGGCCTGGCCTCCTCCTCCCTCTCCAGAATGGCTGGGCAGTCCCCAACGGCAACACGGAAACCCAGGCCCCTGTCTCCCAAGCTTGGGGCCGGCACACCTGGGCTCAGATCCCTGCCCTCCCTTCCTGGAGTCACCCAGGTGAACCTCGGCTTTTCTCAGCTGTA
This sequence comes from Tursiops truncatus, assembly GCF_011762595.2. NCBI lineage: Eukaryota > Metazoa > Chordata > Mammalia > Artiodactyla > Delphinidae > Tursiops > Tursiops truncatus. Next base: position 3,713,165 of record NC_047038.1, read on the forward strand.
ACATGGGTGACATCCTCCTTCAGGAGGGTTCAAGTGGGTCCCACGTGTCAGGACTTCAGGCAGGCAAGGCATGCGCTGAACTGGGGCTCTGACGCCCCCGGACTGAGCGTCGTGCCCACCGTCCTCCTAGACAGAGCTGCCCGGGGCGAGACGGAGACTGCAGATGTGAGTGTAACACTCCCTCTTGGCCCCGCAATGCTGTTCAGTCCCGCTCCTGCCCACATTGTCGCTCTGGGGTGTCCGAATCGCCTTTCCCCCTTGCCAACAGCAGCCCAGAAAACTACAGATTCCTCAGCTGCCTAGGAGAGAAATTTCAGGAAAACATTCTCTCCCTCGTCCCCGCGGCTGCGGGATTGCAGACCGGCCCCTGCGTGAGTGATTCCTCCTTGAACAGGTCATCTCCTAACCTCGGGGTCTTGTGAGAAGACTCCCCACTTCAGGATGGCTGTCCCCACCCATAAAAATCACCGAGAGCCTCTAGAAAGAGAGTCACTCTGAATAGTTGTCTGACTGACACTTTGTGACCTGGTGACAATTGCATAACAGTTGTGTCCCTTTTTCTTAAACTTGGGAGTTTTCTTTGTTAAGCTCCTCTCCTCTGCTTTCATCTGCAGGGAGAAAACACTCAGGCTGCGAGATTTTCTTACTCAAAGAGGCTGAGAGTCTGCATCTCAGTCTGTCTTCCACCCGGTGCCAGCCGCTGCCCCCAGCTACCCCTCCAGGGCTCCCCAAACCCTGGCTACTTAGAGCCAGTGTCCCCTCCCCAAATCCCTCAAGCCCCAGGCTCCTGCTGTACTCAACTCTTGCTGTTTTCTCACGTGTGCACAGACTGAGGCCCAGCACCTGGAGGCCGACTTGCTGTTTGCTGAGCACCTGCTGTTTGCTGACCCACCTTTTTTCTCTCTCTTGCCTCTAGGCCTTCGCACATGTGGTTCCCTCTGCCTGGAACACCCCTCTTCCCCTCTCCCACCCCCCGGCCGACTCCTTCCTCTCAGGACAGTCTCACTTTACTCATCTGCAAACCGGGAGAGCACAGCTCATATCCTCAGGCGATAAGTGAATAAAAAGGAGTCTGAGGCCATCAGTCTCAGGATTATGTAACCTCCGGATTAACGGATAGCGTTATCGTTGCCATCACCACCGACACACTTGCCTTTATGACATCTGCCCCAGAACTTCATGAAGCCTTTCCAATTTGCTCTCATGGGAGGTGATCACATAACACACAACCAACTGCTGCAGAAATAGAACATTTCCGCTGAATAAAGGACAAACACCGGCAAATAAACACATCAGGGACATCCTAGTTACTGCAGCTAAAACCCGCACAGCAATGTCCTGGGGAAGGGTCGACTTCCTCTAGACCACTCCTCTAAGAAAAACAAAATGATCAGAAGATATTCTGATCTGATGTAAAGGTAAAACGATCAGAAGTGAGAACAAGGGAGAAATAAAGGGAAAGGAGGAGGGTGAAGTCAGAGGGAAGGTGCATTCCATTCACAGACATGTGTGCCATTAGGCCTCACACAATTATTAGAAGCATTGCAATTCCACCCGGCTTTCAGTGGTAGGTTGGGTATGATGGTTGGAACTCAGCATCCTTCCTTCCCTTGCTGTAGGGCACCTGGGCATACTGCAAAGGCTGAAAAGCTGAGATCCAACATTGCTCAGACTCCCTTGCAGCTAGAATTCTGGGTCAGATAGATGCGCGCATGCGAGGTTTGGAAGGGGCCATGGAGGCAGTTCCCTGCTGCCTTGGGCCATTTATTTTATTTTATTATATTGAAGTACAGTTGACGTACAATGTTGTGTTAGTTTCAGGTGTACAGCACAGTGATTCAGTTTTATATATATGCATATGTATATATGTATATATATATTCTTTTTCAGACTCTTTTCCCTTATAAAGGAATAGATTACAAAATATTATTACAAAATATCGAGTAGAGTTCCCTGTGCCATACAGTAGGGCCTTATTGTTTATCTATTTTATATACAGTAGTGTGTATATGTTAATCCCAGCCTCCTAACATATCCATAGGTTTGTTTTCTATGTCTGTGGCTCTGTTTCTGTTTTGTAAATAAGTTTATTTGTATCTATTTTTTTTTTAGATTCCACACAGAAGTGATGCCACATGGTATATGTCTTTCTCTGTCTGACTTACTTCACTTAGTATGATAATCTCCAGGTCCATGCATGTTGCTGCAAATGGCATTCTTTTTTTTTTTTTTAAACCCCACATTTGTTTATTTATATATTTTTGGCTGTGTTGGGTCTTCGTTTCCGTGCAAGGGCTTTCTCTAGTTGTGGCAAGCGGGGGCCACTCTTCATCGCGCTGCGCAGGCCTCTCACTATCGCGGCCTCTCTTGTTGCGGAGCACAGGCTCCAGACGCGCAGGCTCAGTAGTTGTGGCTCACGGGCCTAGTTGCTCCACGGCATGTGGGATCTACCCAGACCAGGGCTTGAACCCATGTCCCCTGCATTAGCAGGCAGATTCTCAACCACTGCGCCACCAGGGAAGCCCAAATGGCATTCTTTTATTCTTTTTTATGGCTGAGTAATATTCCATCCTATTGTATATATGTACCACATCATCTTTATCCATTCATCTGTCGATGGACATTTAAGTTGCTTCCATGTCTTGGCTATTGTGAATAGTGCTGCTATGAACATAGAGGGTGTATGTATCTTTCGAATAACAGTTTTCTCTGGATATACGCCCAGGAGTGGGATTGCTGGCTCATACAGTAACTCTGTTTTCCTGGCCAGCAAGTTCATGGGCTTGTGGTCGGAATCCGTCTTCCAGCTCTGTGGGGTGGAGGGGCAGATGTGGTGGAGGCAGCAGCTGGACAAATCTGTCTTTGTGGACGTTCCCAGGCAGTGTGGGCCGCAGCAGTGGTGATTTCAGATGCCTGGACTCCGGCCTCAGCTGCATGTTCTTGACCTTGGTGACCCCAGTGGAGCTCCCAATCCCCCACCTTCCCCTGCTGGTCCAGCTTCACAGGCTTCTGGGAGGATCCTTGGGAGTCTGGCCTGAAGCCGCACCTCTAGCCCTCCCAACAGTTTAGAGAGCACCCAACGCCTCACGCTAAATCCTTTTTCTGCTTAAAATACCCAGAGTGAGTTCTCTTTCCTGCCCTGAGCCTTGTCGAACACAACAGTCCGAGCAAAAAGGAACACACTCTGAGCTGTGAGGTTCTCACTGCGCACACACCTGTTCTCATGATGACGGCACCCTCTCCTCGTCCCTTTTTTTAAAAGTTATTTTTAAATTAATTTATCTATTCTTAAACATTTATTGTACTTTTGGCTGCCTTGGGTCTTCGTTGCTGCGCACAGGTTTTCTCTAGTTGTGGCGAGCGGGGGCTACTCTTGGTTGTGCTGTGCGGGCTTCCCATCGCGGTGGCTTCTCTTGCTGCCAAGCACGGGCTCTAGGCGTGCAGGCTTCAGTAGTTGTGGCGCACGGGCTTAGTTGCTCCGTGGCATGTGGGATCTTCCCGGATCAGGGCTGGAACCGGTGTCCCCTGCATTGGCAGGCGGATTCTTAACCACTGCGCCACCAGGGAAGCCCAAGACTCATCCCTTCTTAAGAGAGCTCTTGCCCGCCCCACCCCACCCCCTTGATAGCACTCCTCCTCCTTTTCAGCCTATATAAACGCAAACGCGGCTTCATTTGGGCTGGAGGATTGCAGGGGTTCATTTTTCTTTCTTTTCTTGTGCGATCATCTTTGTGGTTCTGAAGTTGTATTAAAAAGTAAACTTACATCCTGACTCATTCTCTAAGCCCCTGTTCAACCCCCCTTCTCCAGGAAGGCTTCCCTGATTGGCCATCCAAGGTGTCTTGTCTCCTCTACTAAGTTTCTGGAAGGCAGTCTCAGGCTCAGGCCAATTTCTCACAGTGCTGGGAAGCAGAGGAAGTTCTCGATGGGAAGCAGAATAAAACATGAGTGGGTCTATTGATGTTTTAGAGGTTAAGTGCCCCGGGCTCTGCCTGTGAGCAGGTCTGAGGTCTGAGCAGAGGGGAACAGGCTGGTCAGTTTCGTGCCAGGGGTCCCCAGCGAGCTGGCGTGGGGAGGGATTGCCCAGCTCTCACATCCTTTTGATCCCAGGAGCCTGATGCAATTTGCTGAACCTTGAAAGAAAAAACCCACTGCATTCAGCTCTCACCCAAGGAAGCCGTCCAGGCTCCAAATAAGGTAGCCTCAGAGCACCCCAAATTCTAATGACACAGTAAAGGAGGGAACTAGAAGTAGGGAGACAGGGCAGTCTGAGGGGCGGAAGGACAGTCTTTGCTAGAGGAAGGGGTAGGCATCTGGGAGGAAAAGGAAGGGGAGGGAATAGAAGAGAGTGTTTGCTTTTGTAAAAATCTGCAAGTCCTTGTGAGCGAGACATTTAGGTCCAGCCTGTGGACTCTGGGTTTGGCATCTGACTTGTTTTGCCCAGCGGGAAAGGATGTGATGTTTTCCAGGTCAAAGCGGACACACGGAGGTTCTCATGCGGTTTCCTCTGCCCCTCGGAGCCTCTGCCCTCCATCATGAGAACGGCATGTCTGCAAGTAACCGCTGGTTCCAGAGCGAGAGACCTGAAACCTGCCAGGAGGCACGCCTGTCTAGTCAGTCCCAAGCGAGCCCGGCAGGACCCCCGCTGACTCGCAGATGCAAGAATAAGAAAGAATGCTTGTTGTTGTGGCCACTGAAGTTTGGGGCTGTGTGTTACTCAGCATTATAGCAGCAGACGCCTGCCTAACACACCAGGTCTGTTGGCGTCAAAGCCAGTGTTGTCCGACCAACCATCCTGCTGAAACCATAATGCCTAAAAAAACAGCCCTGCTGTCACTGTTATTAATGTCCTCAAATTCCTCATTCCTTTTACAACCACAGTGAAACCTTTCTTCCCTCTTTTTCCTTTCCTCACAGTCACAGAAAAGACCCAAAGAAAATAACTGAGATTTCAGCTCCATTAATGTTTCAGGGCCCCGTGAATTAAAGAGCAATTGGAATGCAGTCAGTCTCTGTGGGAAAATAAGTCTCTGTGACTGTGCTTTAGTCTAAACACATGGAAGGCTAGTAGCACGATTAATACCCAGAACACACGCTGCTCCAAAGGAAAGCACCCAGAGCGGAGGCAGCCTGTGAGGCAGGGGATTTAAGGGACATCCTGAAATTCAGTCGGTTTGCAAGGACCAGACCTTGGCACAAGACTTGCTTTGGCCAGTGATGTGTGAGTGGGTGTGATGTATTCCAGGTCAAAGCAGATACACGAAACTGAGGACCAGCGAGGAGGCCAGGTCCTGTAGACAGCCACGGCTCAGGCCAGCCAGGAGCCTCCATGTGGAGGTCCCTGACCTGGGTGATCCCTGATGGTAGAAATTCATTCATTCATTCATTCATCCATTCATCCACCCATCCCCCCATGCATCCATCCATCCATCATCCTTCCATCCATCCATCCACACGTCCATCCACCATCCTTCCATCCATCCACCATCCATCCACCATCCTTCCATCCATCCACCATCCATCCACCATCCTTCCATCCATCCACCATCCATCCACCATCCTTCCATCCATCCACACATCCATCCACCATCCTTCCATCCATCCATCCAATATTTTCAGCCAGGTACTTGAGGTAAAATGGTGAAAAAAACCAGGCATAGCCCTCCCCTCAAACAGCTGACCCCAAGCGCGCGTGTTCGGCGCAGACAATAATTAACTAGTGGCACAAATACGTAATTACCGTCCTGGGAAAGAGAGGCACTGGAATCCGGGAGAGTGTGGCACCGTGGGTCCCAAGCAGGCCTGGGGGCTGCCGAGGAAGCGCCCGATCTGGACAGCTTCCATCTAGCCCAGACCCGGCTCTGCCTTCTCCACCTTTGTCCAACCCTGGGGGCTTGCCCTGTGTAGACGGCATCCACAGGCTCCTTCTCTCTGGCTTCTGGTGGGACTCAGACCACGGGAGGCACCAGCAGAAGACCGGAGGGCGGGAGGGGAGAGAGCTGGGTACCGTGACTCCTGTTCTCCGACTGCCCAGCCGCAGTTCCTAGGGGCGGAGCGACCCTCTCCTGGACCAGCCTCCTCCTTGCCCGTTCCTTATGGCTCTGGGGACCTGGCCTCCTACTGGGCAAGGTGGTTGGCTGAAAAAGGCCCCCCCAAAACATCCACGTCATAAGCCCTGGAACCTGTGCGTGGGACCAGATGGAGGAAAATAAAGACTCTGCGGGTGTGATTCAGTGAAGATGTTTAGTTGGGAAGATTATCCTGGGTCACACACGCGCGCGGCAACGTGAAGATGCAGCTGGAAGGGTTGAAGACGCTGCCTTAGAAGATCTGAGTGACCCCTCCACACGCCACAGAATTCCAGAGACTGGCAGAGGCAAGGGAGGGATCCCCCCCAGAGCCTCCAGAGGGAGTGGGAGCCCACAGTCACCTTGGCGTTCGCCCCACGAAGCTGATTTTGGGCCTTTGGTCTCCGAAACTGTGAGAGAATACATTTCTATTGTATTGTGGTCATTTCTTGCAGTGGCCGCAGGAAACCGACACAGGCCTTTCCTACAGCCAGGGGGGCCCCTCCTCCACGGGCCCTCAGCAAGCTCCCCGCTCAGCCCCAGGGTGTCTCCTAGCCCACCCACGCTGGCCCTGGAGAGAGCCCCCCATTACGCTCTCCTCTGTCGCCCTGTGAACGTGCCCTGTGTTCCTGGGGCCCTGCTGCTCTGCGCCTCAGAGGAGGGGACGCTGCTCTGGGGTCTGAAGGACGATACACTCTCATGGTGGTGGTGGAAGAGGCCTCCAGGCTGAGGGGAGGGCCTGGCGTGGGAGGGTGCGTGGAATGTTCTGGAAGTAGAGGAAGGCCCTGTGGCTGGAGTGCAGAGAGAGGGGGACAGAGTGGAAGGGTCCTCATGATCACCCAGTATCTCTCGACCGGCTCTCGGGCCCATGTGTGCCAAGTGCGCCGCTCACCTCCCCCGCTCGGTTCTCCTGCAAAGCCTCGAGCTCCTGGTGGCGTCCGACCACACGGCCCAGGGGAGAAGGGGATGATGGGGGTCCCGGGCCCCACGTGACGGAAAGGCTCCAGGCCTGCTTACCTTGCCCTCCCGGGTGTAGGCCAGCACCTTGTCCTCTACCCGAGGGTGGAAGATGAACGTTTCCACGGAGAAGGGGATGAGCTGCTTCTGGAAGGTGGCGCCCTCGTCCGTGCTAAGGAAGAGGCTCTGGTCCCGGTCGCTGAGAGCGGAGCTCACGAGGATGATCTGAAACACACAGCGGGGCGTGAGGCCTCCCCGTGGAGATCAGGTGGTGCGCCCACAAGCCAAGGGCTGCTGGAGCTGCCAGAAGCCGGGAGGGGGCCTGGAATGGGTTCCCCGCAGCCCCGAGAGGGGACCAGCCCTGCCGACACCTGGCTTCGGATTTCCGGCCTCCAGAACCGAGACGACAGATTCCTGTGGTTCGCAGCCTCACCTGTGGTACTTTGGTACGGCCGCCCCAGCACACTGACCTGCCCGGCCGACAGCTCTACAGTGGGGAGGGCTTACTGTCAAGTACACCCAGGAGGCAGGGGCCATCTGGGAGGCTGCCTCGCCCTGCGGTCACTTGGTGGAATGACAGGGCCCCTCGGAGGGACACGGAGAGCTCCTGTGGCCCTGGTGCCAGAGAAGGTCGACCGGCCGGGTGGGCTGCAACAGTGCCAGGGGCACCAGCACGCGGGGTGGGGGGGCCGCGAGCCGCGTGGTTCACCCTCTAGCGCTGGCGCCCCGACTCCCACCTCCAGCATCATCAGAAGGTCCGTTCCCCACACAGGAAGCCAGGGGTCTCCTACACATGGGCCTTGTAGAAACTTCATGGCTCCTGGGAGCCCCAAGGAGACACCAACCCCCCTGTCAGGGTCCCCAGGCCCTTCCTGGACCGGCCTCCCTCCCAGCCTCCACTTGCACCCTGGCCATGCTCAGCATAGGCCACAGCCCCACCCTGGGGTGGGCCTTCCTCAACCCAGGCTGGGCTGAGCTCCTGCCACAAGGCTGCTGGGGACCCAGGACTTGCCCATCACACGTTCACCCCATTTCATGGAAGCGGCCTCCTCGCCAGGGACTGAGGCCCTGTTGGGCCAGGGGCCATGTCTGTGGAGGTCACTACTGACCCCCTCCCCCGCCCACCCCTGCAGGGCCTGGGCACTCCAGCAGTCAGATGAATGAATGAGGGAATGAGGGGATGAGTGAATGAACCATGTGTGCTGGTGGAGTAGGGGGCTGGGGGCACACACTCCGTCTCCAGATAACCCAGTTCAAATCCATGTCTCTGTGACCAAACACCCTCTGTGCCTCAGTTTCCTTGTCCACAAAATGGGTGGCTTTCCCCGGGAGGGCGTGGGGCAATGAGATGCCCCCCCAGGATGGCCTTCCTCAACCTCCGACACTGCTCTAGAAGACAATTAAACACAGAGAGCACCAATCAAGGAACTGCACAAAACTCCTGTCTCGTGTGAACAAATGATAACCCAGTGTGTTCTTTCTTTCCAGGGAAACCTAATGAGTTCCCCAGGGGCGGTCATTCATCTCCTCCAGCACGAAAGCCTTCTGTCCCCAGAAAACGGCGGGTCGTGGAGCCTGATTCCTGCAAAGATGTGCTCGGAGATGTTCCTCATGGTGTGATTTACATGCGGGAAACATGGGGCGGGGGAGAATGGTCAGGGGAGCCAGAGAGCGTGTACAGATGTTTACAGAGAATGTTTAGTGACAAGAGAGCTCATGCACACGTGACGTTTAAAAAGCAGGGCACAAAATTATAAGCGAGTCTAATTTCTGTACATTTAACACTGACAAAATTGTAAGGAAGTATATCATAATTTTGTCAATGGTAGGTGTATAAAGGTAAGTATAATTTTATCAGTGGAAAATGCATAGAAAGAAGAATGGAAGGATGATTATTCTGCCATAAAAAAGAATGAAACTTGGCATTTGTGACAACATGGATGGACGTTAAGGACGTTATGCTAAGTAAAATAAATCAGAAGGAGAAAGCAAGTACCGTGTGATCTCACTTATGTATGGAATCTAAAAGGAAAAAGGAAAAAAAAAAACCAAGCTCATAGATACAGGGAACAGACTGGTGGGGGGAGGAGGGTGGGCAAAACGGGTGAAGGGGATCAAAAGGTACAAACGTCCAGTTATAAGATAAATAAGTACGGCACGGTGGGTATAATCAATAAACCTATACTGCATATTTGAAAGTGGCTATGAGAGTAGATCTTAAAAGTTCTCATCAGAAGAAAAATAATTCTGTAACTATGGTGACAGATGTCAACTGGACTTATTGTGATCATTTCACAAGACAAACATCGAATTATTATGTTGCATGCCTGAAACTAAGATAATGTCGTATGTCAATTACATCTTCATTTTAAAAAGAGAATGGAAAGAAACACAGGGGGATGTTAATAGTGGTGGGTTTAGAAGGACTTTTTAAACATTTTTAAATAAACTTTTTAGTTTAGAATAGTTTTAGATTTACAGAAAAGTTGCAAAGATAGCACAGAGAGTTCCCACGTGACACACACCCCGCTTCCTCTTTCATGAACAGCTGACGTCAGGATCATACATCCGTCACCACTAAGGACCCAACCATCGATACATTGGTCTCATCTAAACTACACGCTACATTTCACCCGTTTTTCCACCAACGTTTTTTTCTGTCCCTGCTCCAGGTTCCCACGTGACGACATTAGTTGTCATGTCTCCTCCAGCTCTTCCGGGCGGTGACAGTTTCTCAGGCTTTCTTTGCTGTTAATGACATGGCAGCTTTGAGGACTGGCTGGCGGTTTTGCAGTAGACCCTCCCCATTTGGGTCTGTTTGATATTTTTCTTGTGCTGATGCCGTGGTTCTGAGTTTTGGGGGGGAAAGGAGCAAAAGGAGGGGTGCCTCCCTCATTGCAGTGGACGTGCAGTGGACATGACCTGTCACTGACGATGCTGCCCTCGCTGGCCAGGTGGCAGTGGCCAGGCGTCTCCCTGTAACTTTACTCCATTCCTCCCTGCTTCCATCCTGTCCCTTTGGGAGGAAGTCATCTTGCGCAGCCCACACCTGGGGGCGGGGGAGGGGAGAGGCAGGCGGCCCTCCTGGAGGGTGGAGTAGCTACAGACATTATATGGAATTCTTCCGCCTGGGAGATTTGTCTTTTCTCCCCCATTTATTTACTTATTCAATCATGTATTTATATCACTATGAACCCACAAGTATTTAGTTTATGCTTTGAGTTGTATTTCAATAATATTTTCTTTTTTCTTTTTTTTTTTTTTTTTTTGCGGTACGCGGTCCTCTCACTGCTGTGGCCCCCGCCGCTGCGGAGCACAGGCTCCGGAAGCGCAGGCTCATTGGCCATGGCTCACGGGCCCAGCCGCTCCGCGGCACGCGGGATCCTCCCGGACCGGGGCGCGAACCCGGGTCCCCTGCATCGGCAGGCGGACTCCCAACCACTGCGCCACCAGGGAAGCCAATAATATTTTCTTATTTTGCTGCCCAGATAGGTCCAGCTCTGGCTACTGGGAGGTCTTTTGGGGTCCTGTGTCTCCTTTGACATCGTCCTTCAACTCCTAAATGTTCTGCACAGCACCTGGCTTCCCTGGATAATCAGGAAAAATGAAATAAATCACCAAGACTCCTTCCACATCTTTCCCGGATACAGCACGGTTCATTCAGTATCCACTGGGCACTCTCGGCCTGGCTCTGCGCCCCACCCCAGGGCAGCAGCTCTCACGCCCGGCTCCATCCGGGCCGTCTGGCCAGGGAAGCTCATTAAAGCACTCTGCTCGTGATGCATTTTCCACAATGTTTTTACAATACAACTATTTGCTTATTTACCTCCCCCACTAGACTGTGCCCCCTGATCTCAGAGGTAGGGAATCTTTTGGTTTCTCCAGCAGCCTGCACAGGCCTGACCCCAAGCTGTAGGTCAACCAAGCCCTGCTGGATACACGAAGGAATGCACGCATGCATGCATGCATGCATGAGCAATTCCAGCTCAGTTTGTGACTCTAAGAGAACTGTTTGTTTGTTTTTCTCCTCTGGGAGGAAAACATCCTTAGGGATATTTAAGTAGCCTGGAGAGCAGAAGGCATAAGTAATCTCATTCACTTATTCCTGTTCACCACTCCAAGCTTCACACAGCAATGAAGGCTCATTCGTTCGTGCATTCATTCATTCTTCCACAGCTGCTAAAACTGCAAGGTCAAGCAAGGATTTAGGTATGCACAGGGCTTTACGGGAGCAGAGCAGGGGGAAAATACCATCCAGGTGCAGAACAAAAGGAAGGGCTTCCTGGAGGAGGTGATACCCAGACGAGCCTTGAAGAACGAATGGAAAATTGATCCAGACCCAGGGGAGGGTGTTTCAGCCAGAGAGGACAGCGTAACCAAAGGCAAACAGGCGGCATCCTAGCTGAGACCATTCACATCCTGACCACCTTTGTGTGTCTTGTCCCCTGTGGCTGGAATGCCCAGCAGGATCAACACACCCCCAACATCACCACTGGTAATTCAGAATCGGATTTTAAAATCTCAGAGCGTCACAAAATCCAAGTGTGATGATGAAAATGGTTTCTTTGAAATTTTCTGAGCCCTGAATTCTGGGCAACTTCAACAAAACTGAATGTTTCTCATTTATTTTTGGCGTCCCTGCTTTGCCAGTGTCCCCAGCATGAGTTTAGCCTGTTTTTATGATGGGACATCTTCCCCCTTTTATCTGCTTATCAAACGCCTCCTCATCCACAGAGGCACCTTTAGAAGGTCACCTCCTCCAGGAAGCCTTCTGTGATACACATCCTCCAACAGAGTTTTTCTCATGCCTCCTCTGCCCCTTCCCCCAGCATCTTGTACATTCATTTGCTCCAGCCCAACATTCCTAGGGTTCTCCGCAGGGAACCCTCGGAGAGCCTGCCTTTCCCTCCAGGTGGGGAGGCTGTGCAGCCTGGCAGGGCCCAGGTCCTCATCATTGCCATCCAGGCCGGAGCACGGGACCTGGTCCAAGAAATGGGTGTTGGTTTTCCCACACAGAATGAGGGCTCTAGGTACCGGGTCACCTCTCCACGAAAGCCCCCAGTTACAGCCAAGGCCCTACCCGTGGTGGCAACTGAGGCGGAAGGAAAAAGAACCTGAGGAAGTGATTCTGGCCGGGGGCCCAGCAATCCGTGGTTGTGGGCTATTTTTGGCCTCAGAGTGGGACAAGCCAGGAAAGACGGGGGAAGGAAAAAGTGCTGACAAGGAAAGGATTATTGGAGCAAAGAAAACAAAGCAATTAGCATCGTGCAGAGAGGAGGCCGGCAGATTGCTCTCCCAAATTGGGAACCGGACTACTTTAAATGGTGTATTTTCACTGCTTACTATTGTGGGGAAACATATGGCGCCCGAGCTAGGTTCTGGGGGCCCTTGAGGCTGGGTGTCTCAAAATCAGAGGCAACACAGTTGCAGACAAATATTTGATAGATTCATTGGACTAATGGCCAGCCCACCTGAAGCATGAGTTCCAGGGTTTAATCTGCCAGGCCAAGGACAAATGCAAAGGCGGGGCTCCTTGTTCAAAAGGAATTTCAAGATGGTGCCAGTGGAGCATCACACCAAGCACAGGTCCTCCTGCGATGGCCTAGGTCACACACCCATAAAGTGGGCTCTTTCCAAAGCCACTCAGTTAATAAACTCTGGGACCAGGAGTAGCAGCCTCCCTGGCGCCTGTTAGGAACACAGTGTCTTGGCCCCATCCGGACCTGCGGGATCAGGGTCTGCATTTTCTCATGGCCCCCGGTGAGCTCTGAGCGCCCTCCCCTTGTCCGCGGGGGAGCTGCTTTCAGCCGCAGCTCCTGCTGGGTTCAGCCCTGTGTCCATTAGCTGTGCAACTCCGAGCACGCCGGTGGACCTGGCCTCTGCTCCCCACCAAGAGACGAAGTAATAACCATTGTGAACTAGAGCCCTGTTCTCGGGATTTTACTCCTCCCGGCCCTGCTCTCAGCCACGCTGATGGTGTCCTGCAGGACGGGGGTGCCCATGATGGCCCCGGGAGTCCAGGCCGCGCTGCTCGTGGAACACGTAGCCCACAGCAGAGGCCTGGTTGGACGGGAGCAGTGCAGGCTCTGGAGGCCCATGGAGCTGGGCTTCAGCCCTCCTTTGCTCCTGTGAGCTGTGCAACCTTAGGAAAATTACTTCACGTCTCTGAGCTGCAACGTCTTGCTCTGTAAAATGAAGATAGGAATTACCACGGCAGAAGCGAGTTGAGAGTTAAAGGAAACAAAGTATATAACAGACTCCCCTGGCGGTCTGGTGGTTAAGACTCTGTGCTTCCACTACAGGGGGCAGGGGTTTGATCCCTGGTCAGGGAACGAAGATCCTGCATGCCATGCAGTGGGGCAAAAACAAAACCCACAAAGGGCTTCCCTGGTGGTGCAGTGGTTGAGAGTCCGCCTGCCGATGCAGGGGACGCGGGTTCATGCCCAGGTCCGGGAAGATCCCACATGCCTCCAGGAGAGGCCACAGCAGTGAGAGGCCGGCGTACCGCAAAAAAAAAACAAAAACAAAAAAAAACAGATCGGCTTAGCTCTTTCAGCTGGGATGTGCTGGGTGGGAAGCCTGCAAAGTGGCCGGGGCTCGGATGCCTGGTAATTAACAACCCTTCTGTTATTTCCCATCCAAGCCTGGCAGCCAGCCCCAGGGCCCTGCCAGCATCTGGTTGGAGAGATGCAGGAAGTACTAGCAGGGCAGCTCTGAGGCAGTGTAGAGGTGACGGGCAGGGGCAGGTGAGGGGTGGAGTGCATCGCTTCCTGCGCTCAATACTCACAGCACACCTGCTAAGTAGGTGCAACCATCCCCATTTCTCAGATGGGGAAGCTGAGGCCAGACAGCCCTTGTGGGTTCACACCCAGCTCTTCCCTGTGTCCCTCATCGGCATCATGTCATGGCCAGTGATGTGACTGCCTCGGCCCGGAATGTAGCAACAACACGGGGATCCTGATGCAACAGACCTGGGAGGGTCCAGACAGATTCCCCCCACTCCCATCCCCAAGACTGTTAGGCATGGCTTCCAGACGTCTGCAGGTCCGTCCCGAGTTTGGGGGATGATTTCTGACCACATGAAGGGGCAGAGGAGGGCGGGGGGCAGCGGGGGGAGTGCCTTTCTCGTCCCCTTCATCTTTGCTGCCTCTCCTTGGTCCACCATCCTATTCTTTAAGACCATTCACTGACTCACGCAGCTGGGAGATGAACCTCACAGGATCCTTGCCCCGGAGGAGCTCATAGCAGACAAGGGAAGTCATTTACCGGTGTGAGCAGTGCCCTGGGACAGGGGACCCCGAGAAGGGAGGCCCCTCCCCCAGGCGGGACTGGAGGAGAGGAGAGGCCGTCTGGAAAGTTTCCCCGAAGGTGAGCTGCACGCTCCGGCGGGAAGACTGCGTGAGATGCCCACGTGGGCCTCCTGTCTCCCTCTTGGCCAGGTCGGGAGACCTGCCTGAACCTGGCACCCTGGACGCCCTAACGGGACCCTTCAACACGGGCCTGACCCTCCCTGCGTGCCCGGATCACGTGCACCTGGCCTCCTGCTTGGACCTGCCTGCACGAACCAGGTGCCAAGTCACCTTCCCTGGTCCCCTGCTGGGCTTCTGACCCATCTCCTCCAAAAGGCGGTGCCAACGTGCCAGTCTGCCTCGCAGCAAAGCTCAGGCAAATCATAGCTGTGGAACCTCCGAGTTAAAAAAGGAAAGCAAACAGCGCCCAGAGACTACTTCTCACCTCCGCCAGGGCTCGGGCTGAATGCGCCACGGATCTCCGCTTTCTATTCAGACTCTTTATCGAGGAGAGGATTTGCTTTTAATCTTCTCTTTACCAAGGCGAGCCCTAAAAGGGTTCCCTCCCCACCCCTGGGGATGGGTGTCATCTGGAATTACCTTTCTATTTGAAACCCAATCGCCCGGTCTCTTCCTTGCCAGACAGATGTGCCCAGCTGGGGACACAGAAAACTTGGCTTTGACGCCAGGAGAGGCAGACAGTGGAGACAAACAAAGGCAGCAGCACCCACCCCCGGGGCTCAAATTAGAATCTGCGCAGCGCGTCTTAGACACGCCGGTGTGAGTCACGATGAGCAAAAATAACTCTCCTACCCGCTGCTTCATTCTTGCGGATGAATGCATCTCGCTGGGCTACTCAGCACAAACGCAGATCAGCTACCCAGAGCTTTAGGAGAAAATCACTCCCTGCGATGGTTTCCGGTCTGAGTAGCCATAAGCAGAGGAGAAGCCACAGGATATGAGTCTGACGGAGATGCGGCTTTGCTCAGTGACCTTGGGCGAGTCACCCTCCTCACCTTGAAACTGGAGGCAATCCTCTCTCTGGGTAGAGGTTCCAAATTAGGCACAGCATGCGAAACTGCTGCGGAAACAGAAGGGCTCTTCACTACTTTTGTGCTTCCTTAAACCAGAAAGGTCTATTCTTGAAGACCTTACAGATAACGGGGATAGACGTGCACGCAAGCGTGCGGTATCGTGTCCCTGCTTGAAACACCTCAGGGCCTCTCCTGCCCCTGCTCCTGAGTCTGGCGTTCACGCCCCCCTCCCATGACCTCACCCTGCTGACCTGACCTCCACACGGCCCGGGGCCAGCCACCCCGGCCTGCTTCCAAGTCCCCAGATGTCTGCTGCGCCCTCACACTCCCTTGGCCTGGAAGCCCTGGCTCTCTCCCTCTGACTGCAATGAGGCCTGGAGGGGGCAGGCCAGAGACTGATTTGGAGGCCACGGGGCTCACCCAGATGAGAGAACCTGGTGACCTGGACTGGGGCAGAGGTCTTGGAGAGGAGAGGGCCGGTGTCCATGACATTTCATTGTCAGAGTTCAGCAGGTTTGGTGAGGAGGAAAGAGACGGAGAAATAAGGAGAACACACCTAGGTTGTCAGCTCGGGCAAGTGTGGGGAGGGAGGTACCGTGGATGGAGATGAGGACACAGGAGGGAGAGCCGGCTTAGGGGAGACGAAGAGGAGGCCAGTTTGAGCCTCACGCTGGAGCTGAGCCTCCCGAGGGTCACGCAGGTGGAGGGAGGGGCTCGGGAGGTTGGGATATGGGGTGAGCTCTGCAGAGAAATCCGCACTGGGGTAGGTGTTCGGGGTAGGTGCACAGACATGTGACTCATGGTCCTGGGAGTGGATGAGTCCCCCTAGGGGCTGCGTAAAGTGAGAAAAGAACTGACCTGGGCTGGGGACCAGAAGGAACCCCACAGAGAGTGTGGAGGGGCAGCTGGAGGGGGGGATCTTCTGAGGGCCAACGGGTGGGCAGGGAGATTCCGTCTGCCACTGCCCCATCCCCTCCTCCTGCAGTCTCACCTGGGGCTGCCAGCACGCACAGATCTCCCTGCTTGTCCCCCTGGGCCCTCGGTCCCACATGACTGGCCCTGATGGGCTTTGCTTCACACCTGCCATCCCTCTGTCACTTCGCTCCTGCCAGCCTGGCCTCAGACTGTTCCCGTTCCACGGTCTGGCTCCAGGGGGGCCCTTTCCAGAGGCTTCGGGGCCGCTTCCTTCTTCATTCAGCTCCAAGACCACCTTCTAACTCGGCTGTTCCTGAGATCCCATGGTCTAAATAGGTCCTGACACCAGGGTGCCCTTTGACTGTCTTAAAAGCAATTATTAACACTTTCCAGAAACATCCATCTGCATTATTTTGTAAGTTGTGGCAAATATACAGAATGTGAAATTTACTATGTTAATCACTCTGTCGAGCAGACAGTTCAGTGACATTTGCATCTTTTACACGGTTGTACCATCGTCACCACGTTCCGTCTCCAGAGCTTTTCCATCCTCCCAAACAGAAACTCTGTCCCCGCGAAACGCTAACTCCCCGCCCTCTCCTTGCACATTCTCGTGTCCACTTTCTTCCCGGCCAGGTCCCACACACACCCCGCCGTCAGGGAACACACGCGTCTTGCCCATTGCTGAGTCCCAAGCCCTCAGGTGGCACAGAGTAGGTGCTCTGACATCATCTCCTGATCGCTGTGGATGGAACGTATTTACGTCTCATTTTGCACAAAAGTTTAACGTATAAGGGAAGGCATTCTGTCTGTGCTGATACTCAGGCCATCTCAGCCCTGCCCAGCCACCCCTGAGCCCAGGAGCTGGACGCGCGGAGACCACATTCCCGGCCTCCCCAGTGGGCGGCCTTCACCTGACAGCCAGTAAGACGAGGAAGCCATAGGCCCCCAGCAGCGTCTGCGGCAGGCGCACGGCCGAAGGTGTCTCCGGCATACCCTGGACTACCCACTCGGCTGCAGCGGGCAGCTGACATCGCTGGCGGTGGTTTCCCGAGGTTCCTGGGCTCCTGACGTCAGCAGCGCCCCCTGGCCTCCACCCCCAGCCTCCCATCAACTGCGTCAGCCTCCACGTGTCTGCCTTAAACCCCTCCCCACTCCAGTGGCCTCGAGTGTTCCGATCAAGCTCCCACTGGTGATGTATCCAGAACCATTTTACCGAATACAAGTTGATCCCGCTTCCCTTCCTCATACCCCCCGGCGGCAGGCCTTCACGTCAGCCACTGCGTCTTCCGAACATTTTGGGGGCTCCGTCCTGCCAAAGGTCTTGAGACTTCTCAGCTCAAGGGCCAGGAGCTTGGCTAAGTCCCTCCAGTGCCTCCTCAACCAACAGAGGCACGTCGTGAGTTAAAGCGCACTTCATTGCCGACGAAAATATGAATACGATCCCTTGGTGAACTAGAAATCAGGGCAGGAGAGGCCTCCATTTGTTCAAAACACGGGTCCTGAAAGAGCCTTGCAAAATATATTGAAACAGGAAGGGGAGCCCCGTGTCCCCCGTGGTACGCCCATCCACGGACGCCTCTTGGAAACGTCCTAGGAGCTCAGCAGACTGACGTCAGGGCTTAGGTGGGCGGTCTTCCCCTCCGTCCTGGAGCAGCGATACTTAGAGCCTGCCGTTCTGACTGCCCTCCGCTTAGCCGAGGGCATCTGGAAGAACCCAGGGAGCAGGACGTTCAGGAGAAATACACCCCAAAGACCCATATCACCGAGGGGGGGAGAGACATACATGTGATATGCCTACTTTTCAATTTGTTGATTATGTCAACATAAATTTACTGAGCGCCAGTGCTGAAGAGATGATGGTGAACAGGACGGGACAAAATCCCCCTCCCGTGGGCCTGAGTGGGAGAGACAGGGAGGCAAACAAGTGCAGGAATACGATGATTTCAGAGAGTGAGAAGTACTATGAGCAAAAGAAAATCAGGTGGTTAAATGACGATATGCACATATGTGTGTCCACGTATACACATGCATAAACTCGCAGTACATATGATGCACAAGCTTCCATGTATGTATGGGTAAGGAGGTATACATATGCGTGAATATATAGAAAAATAATGAATGAAACAGTCCAGAAGGATGAAAGAAAGCACTGTGCGTCTCTGGCTGATGACACTTTGGGTATTCAGTTTTTTCTTTCTTAGAGTATGTTTCTGGTTCCATTCTTAGTATGTAATATGTAATCTAAGATGGGAGAGGTACTCAGTACATATTTTTGGAGTGAATAAATACATTTTATAAATAAATATTTTAAGATGCAAATGTGTTCAATGTGTAACCAGAAAAAAACAATAGTATACTTTTACGAGAAGAAGAATTTGCTTGTGGGCAAAGGCCTAAGAATGTGTATTCAGTTCTCTATTGAGTAGACAAGATAGGAAGAGAATTTTTTTTAAATGAAGGTTTACTCCTAGATAATCCGTGAACAGTTATTAATATTTTAGTTCAACTGTATTTCCTTCCCTCTCTCTACCCAACATCCAACCACCCATCCACCCATCCACGCATCCGTCCATCATCTATCCATCATCTATCCATCCATCCATCATCCACCATCCATTCATCCCCCACTTAGCCAACCATCCAATCTTCCTTCCTTCCTTCCTTCCTTCCTTCCTTCCTTCCTGCCTTCCTTCCTTCCTCCTTCCCTCCCTCCGTCCCTCTCTCTCCCTCCTTCCCTACCCCAATTCACCATTCATCCTCCATCCATCAACCTACTGAAAAGAGCTCACGGGGAGGGAATGTTGCACACCCTGATCCCTGTGCACACTTCAGTCGCCGGCTGTAACCATCACCATGCAGCCAGCCCTGAATCCACCCTTCTTGGTGTGGGTACCAGTAGCTTGTGCCTCCCAGTCTTGTCTCTGCATAAACTTGAACTCCATCAAGTAGGGGTGGGGGAGTAAGAGGGAAATAACATTTACTGAGCACCTACTGTGTACCTGGCCCTGCACTAGGCACAGGCATTTTCTCATTTTATTTTCACAACAGCAACAAGGTGGGTGTTTTTGTTTCTATTTTATAGACAGAAAACCCAGAAGCTCGGAGGGGTGAGATGACCCGCTCCAGCCCACACAGTCCATGTGCCTTGGCCCCAGCATGGACCCGACTCTGATGCTGAGAGCCCTCGTCCTTTCTCTGTGTCTAGACCGACACGCATCCGACACGATTTAGTAAAACATTGACTCAAACACAATTACGGAACTGATTGTCAGGAAAGGATTGGCTCAGTTTTAATTACCAGCCTGACAATCACTGAAATGCCAGGAAATATCCCTGAGAACATTTGTAAATTGAACGGAGAGGCAAACCTTTTCCCTTTGGCCGCAGGCTGACTTGGAAGATCTTGTGTCTGATCGATAGTAACCAGATGAGGCAAACATATTTCAGGACATATAAAACAATTCGTCACCAATATTATAGAGGCTGGACTTATTAATAATCTTGTCTGTAGCATTCGTAAAATGAGAGGCCCCTGCCTCCCCCATAATTACTGATGATCTGAGCTCTCTAAAAGAGGCGTACGCGGAGGCTTCGGTGTGAGTAGAGCGTAACTGTGTTCCGTTTGGCTGTCTGAGGACGCTTTGCAGACAAAGCTAAAAAGCCCTCTTGCTTGGGCAGAGCGTGGCGGACAGTTCATCTTCTGGAGTGACGGTGTTTGGGGAGACCGTCTTTTACCAGGACAGTTGTATTAACAATGCATGATTAGGTCTGCGAACAACTTATTCATTCATCTGCCCCTAATTGAACAGCAGAAAGCAAGGGACTAGATCTCACTACCTTCGCAGGGTGGCTTTTCCATGCATGCTGGCTTGCTTGGGCAGCCTCCTGGGTAAAGATGATAGCTTTTGGAAACAACTGTGGAATCTCCAAAGGTTCTCTCTTCAAATCTTTGTGATTACAGACCAAGATATTATTGCCGTGCGGGTTTGGCAAAGCATGGCCAAGGCCACGGTCCTCAGTGCAGGGACTTGACATTCTGTGCTCATAGGATCAAGTAAGGACACAGCTGAAAGGTGCGTTATCGCGGCTTCCCGGTATCTGGGGGAGGAAATTGACTCTCTACCTGGGGGACCCCAGTCAATGTCCCATAGCTGAAATCACCTGTATCACGGTTTTCCTGAATGAAACGTCATGTGGAGCGGATAACAGCATTGGTAATAAAGTAATCTACGTGGTATTAATTGAGCACCTACTGTATGCCAGGCAGTGTACTGAATGCTTGACTCCTGTTTTCAACAGCCCTCCGATGAGGTGGTTGCTGTTATTATCCCTGTTTGATGGATGAAGCCGGTGAGTCCCAGAGAGGGCAGTGACTTCCCAAGTCACACGGTGGGAGCTGAGGCCAGGACGCGGCCAAGGGAACTTCCTCCTTGCACACTGCAGAGATGGGCAGGGGCGCGCGCCGCCCTTCCCTTGCTCTTTACTTGTGCATCACGGAACCGATGTCGGCTGGTGATGGGGACACAGTGAGCACAGCCTAGCTGTCCTTGGCTTCAAGGAGCACACAGTGCAGTGGGAAGACAATGACCAAAGACGCATATAACTGGGTGATCATGGACTCTGGGGAAGGCCCAGCCACTTAACGACAGTGAGGGGCAGGGAGGGCCCTGGTAAGACCACAGAGAGAGTGAGGTGGGCCGGGTCCAGCAGGAAGGGGATGGGAGGCCGAGGGTGGGGAAGGGAGGACCGCGGGAGACGTGGAGAAGGTAGACCTGGGGGACTGGACACCCACTGGCTGGGGCAACAGGGAGCCTGGAAAGACCCCCTGCTCCTGCCTGGGATGCTGGGAGGAAAGCAGTGAACCAAATCGACCCGGTGCCTCGCCGGTGGCACTGACAGTCTCCCCGGTGGAAGGAGTGTTGGAGGAACGCTGAGCCAGAGAAGGAGACTGAGAAGAAGTGGGCACAGAGGTGACAGGAGGACCAGAGAGCACAGGGCCAGGGGAGCCACGGGCCAGAGGTGACGGGCACAGGGCAGTCCCACAAAGAGCTCAGACATGGGGAGGATCCAGCAAGCACCATGATTGTCAAAGGTGGGGCACTACTGTCCCCAGGCACCACTGGCCGTCACAGGTGGGGCATTTGTGTCCCCAGAGGAGGGATAGTGTAGGGATGGTGCTATCTGCCATCCCTTTTTTCTGTCCTGTTAGCCACGTGCCATCAGTCACCAGTGAGTCCTGTGGCTTCTACTCCTTAGGGACAAGGAGTGGCCCTGGGGTCTGGCCCACGGCCCATGTCAGAACAGATGCCTCATAAGTGGTAAATGAATTGGACAAACACGTGGCGGTAACGGGAGAGATGAGTTGTCTGTCTAGTCAATTTCTTCTCATCCGTTGGACCGCAAATGAATGATGATTTAATTAAAGTTCCTGGGGCAGGAGCTCTGCAGCAGGAGATTCCCGAGGGCTCAGGATCATGTGGAGACCGAGGTGAGCCCAGGCTCTGGTCTCCTGTGAGAACAGCATCAGTGTTGATGTTTCTGGATCGAGAAGTATGGACATCCATCCTGCATGACGGCTCCCGGGACCTCTCCCCACAGCCCTCCAGCTGGGGGCCTGGCCTTCCCCCCACCAAAGGCACAGACCGAAGAGACGGTGGTGGGTGGGAGGTGGGATGGGGCAGATCCAGCCCCTCCTGTCACTCAAGACACAGTGACGCCCAGAAATAGGTGGTCGGCTAAGCCACAGAGCCTCAGAGGTGGCCGCAGTCCCAGCCGGACTGGCACAATCTCTGACGCTGGAATTGCTGTGATATGGTCCCTGTCCCTCTGCTGGACACCCTGTGACAAGGGGCCCCTCACCTCACTCACTGGACCATACTGCATTTGCCACAGTAGCATCCCCGCCCCTTTACTTGGTTACCTCCGGTGACGAGAGGCTCCCTACCTTACTGACTGTGTGTTTGTCTTTGAACCAAGTTCAACGCTGCAGGACACAGAACAAAGGGCTTTGCGGTCCAGCAGACCTACACTGAGCTCTGGCCCTGCGCATACTGCCGTGTGAGCTTGAGTCAGTTCAGTGGACCCGGGATCCCAGACACCACCCTTTAAGAAGGAGGGGGACACCCTCCACCCTTCTTGCTCCCCTGCCGGTCTTGTTCTTCTACCCACGCCTCAGGATGAGGTGGGAGAGCGGGCGACGGGAGGAGGCCCCTGGGACGAGCACGGTGGTCACGAACTTCCCCCACAACTACTCTGTGGGCACCTTTCCCGGGAGCCGGCCTGGGTTAGGGATTGCCCTCTGGGGAGGCTGCGGGCACTTCCGGGCCCTGCTCAGACCAGCATGTCATGACAATCCCACACCATCCCTGATTACGCCGATTATTAACTCACAGGCTGGCTGTCACAGGGTGCGTCTGTGACAATGTACAGAACTCAGCAAGCCAGGCGATGACCCTAGCAATAACAATAACCACACACAATAACAATAATAGTAACAGCACGGCGGGCACCCGTTCCAGGCAGATGCTGCTCTGAGTGCTTTATGTGTGTCCAGTCACTGGCTCCTCCCGAGAAGCTGTTCTGGTATTGTCCCCACTTTCCAGAGAGGATGACCCCGTGCCCAGAGGTCCCCCGGCTCACAAGAGGCTGAGCTGGTGACAGGGACTCTCCAGGCCAGCAGCTGAGCCGCCTTCTCTGATCGGATTTTGCTCAGCAAAAGGTATTGATGTTAAAAAAAAAAGACACAGTTTACCGCATTGATTTTGTCCCATCACCATCACGCCACACACGCTCACACATACACACACCCCACAGTTTACAAATGAGGGGAAGGAGTGTTTAAGAAAAGCTTCTTCAGGAGAACCAAGGAGACGATTCCTCTGCTGCTGTGTGCTGGGCGCCACCCACGGGCCGGCTCTGGGCTGGGCAGGCTGCCCACATTCCCACTGGCCCTGAGCACACCGCCCAGGGCAGACCCACCTTCTCCCCATAGGGGACGTGTCTGAGGTTCAGAGGACCCGGGGGTCCCTTCACCACAGTGGCCAGAGCTGGATGGGACCCAGATCTGTGTACCTGTCTAACCCACAGCCAGTTACCTCCCCTCTCCACTGGCCACTGCCTCCAGGGGTCTCAGGCTGGTGGATTAACTATGGGGGTGGCAGACAGGAGAAGGATGGTGGGAGGTGGACCACTCAGGGTGGCCTGGAATCCTCAGGGCGGGCCTCTTGGCCAAGAAGCAGGAGGGCCAGGGAAGAGACCCCTGCCTGGGGACCCTCAGTCCTGGCCTTCCAACTCGCCAACCCCCAGGCCCGCGCTTCAGTGTCTCATCTGTAAGAAGAGGACAGGTAACTCCCACCTTGCCAACCTGCAGGCCGGCCTATGGGAACCGAGACAAAGCCAGCTTTGTCACAATATCAAGCTTGTAACAAACGCCCACCTCGATGGTGCCCTGAGCCTCATGGCTGATGCTGTCCTGAGTCCCAGACCCGTTAGCCGCCAGCCCCTTCCCAGAAAACTGCCCTCAGCTGACGAGAGCCCCGGCCTGGGAACTTATACCGTCCCCCGGAGGACCCCAGACAGTGCTGCATGGACGGGGGAAAGGCTACCCCTGCCCCAAGGAGGGGCAGCTCTGGGATTCATGCCCTGAACAGATCACGGACAGGGCCTGGCCAGACTCTGCCTGAGCGCACATCCTCCTTCGGCCACTTCTTCCCTCAGGTCCCTCCCCAGAGCTCCCCCTCAGTACACTACGTGCACCAAACCCCTGCCTCAGGCTCTGCTTCTGGGGAACCTGACCTAAGCCTGCTGCATTCTCTCCAAGCCATGGTCTCCCGAGGCAGGGCCAGGTCCTGGACAGCGGGGACCTCAGCCACCCTGTCCTCATGGGCCTGGCACGTGGCAGGTAGGACTCCATTAGCGTGGGCTGCAGAAGTGCGAAGACTCAGGTCCATAAAAGGCTGAGAAGCCCCAGAGACCAGCGGCCACACACTGAATCACGACACAGGATCAAGCAAGCCTCCGCTCGCAGCAAAAGCCCAGGACGATTGCCTCATGCTTTTAAGATGGAGGAAAACAACAAAGAGTGATATTGTGGCACGGGCTGGTCCAGGAAAGGTCCGCTCCAACCGGAACAGAACCTTCAGCAGCTGAAGAGCTTTCGGGGGTGAGAAGCGCCCAGTGGTCCCCAGCACTGGGGCTGGGAGGTGGGGCAGGCAAGAGACTCCATGGGGCCGAGCTGGGCCCCCAGCTACACGATGCTGATGCCGGGACAGGAGACTCTCCCCCGTCCCTGAGCGCGGACTGCAGAGGTGGCTGGGCGGAGTGAGGTACTGCTGGCCTGAAGCTTCCGGGCTGGTCTAAGAAAAATGCCTGCTGGAAGGACGTGGAGGCATGGGGGTGGCTTGGGCCAGGGTGCTGACCGTGGGGTGGGAAGTGGACGGGGCGGTCCGGTTTGGACACATCAGCATGGAACTTGCCGATGTACTGGATGTAGGTGGTGGGGCAGAGGGGTCGAGGCCCACCTGGGGGTGGCCCCTTGGTCCGGCGAGGCGATGGGAGGAGTTCCGGCTGCAGCTGACAGATTTGAGGTGCCTGTTAGCGCTGCCCTGCAGGAGTCGTGGAGACTGCGGTGGATCTGAGTGTGGAGTCTGCGGGGGACACTGGGGCTGGGGGTAACTGGGGGTATACGTGAAGCCATTAGACTGGGTGGGATCAGGAAGTGAGAGGGAAAAGCAGGGGGATCCGGGAACATTCCACGCCCCCTGCCGTGAATCCCAGAGGGAAAGTGAGCTGAGAAAGTGAAGCAGAGCCGGCATGGAGGCCAGTGGGAGGCGAGTCTCCCCTTTTACGAGTGAGAAGACTAAGACCCCGTTCCAGAAACCCAGCCAGGGCTGGCAGAGCCAGAGTCTGAACTCAAGGTCCTTGATCTTAAACTTCAGAATTAAAAGTATTGCTTAGAATGCCCTTCCCTCTTCCACACGGTCAACACCTATACATCCTTCAAAGGCCAACTCAAATGTCCCCTCTTCTAGGAAACACTCCTTGTTCCCTGCTGGTGCCCAACCCCCCCATCGTAGTTCCATAGGAACTTAGACACACCTCCACTTCAGAACTTAGTCTACCTCAGGATCGTGGTTGATGAGCCCCCTGGGGACCGTGAGCTCCTTGAGGTCGGGGAATGGGTTCTGTTCCCACCCGCCTCCCTCAATTTGCCCAGAAACTCAAATGCAAGGCGTTCTGTGAAGGCGTGTTGAATGGGTGGATGGATAAAGGGATGGATGGACGGGTGGGTAGGTGAATGAGTGGGTTGGTGTCCAGGTGGATAAACGGGTGGATTTAATGGTGGGTGAACAGATGGGTAAGTGGCTAGATGAATGGATGGGTGAGTGGACGATGGATACATGGATGGATGGGTGGGTGGATGGATGGATGGGTGGATGTGTGGATGGATGGATGGATGGGTGGGTGCATGGATGGATAGATGGATGGATGGGTGGGTGGCTGGGTGGATGGATGGATGGATGTGTGGATGGGTGGATGGATGGATGTGTGGATGGGTGGATGGATGGGTGGATGGATGGGTGGATGGATGGGTGGATGGATGGATGGGTAGGTAGATGGATGGGTGGATGGATGGATATATGGGTGTGTATTTGAATATATATGGATGGATGGGTGGATGGACATACGGATGGGTGGGTAGTTGTATGGGTGGATGGGACCATCAATGGGTAGATAAATGTACAGATAAATGGCACTTGGTTCGGTGGTTGGATGGATGGATGGATGGGTGGGTGGATGGATGGGTGGGTGGGTGGGTGGATGGATGGGTGGGTGGATGGGTGGATGGGTGGATGGATGGATGGATGGGTGGGTGGGTGGATGGATGGGTGGGTGGATGGGTGGATGGGTGGGTGGGTGGATGGATGGGTGGGTGGATGGGTGGGTGGGTGGGTGGATGGGTGGATGGGTGGATGGGTATATGGGTGGATGGGTGGGTGGATGGGTGGATGGGTGGATGGGTGGATGGATGGATGGGTGGGAGGATGGATGGATGGATGGGTGGATGCAGGCATGGTAGAAAGACAACAAGACTTGTAGGCAAAATATTCAGAATTTTGTCCTGGCCTCACTCTTATGAGCTGCTGGCAAGCATCACAAAGCCCTGCTGCTGGTCCCTCTGTCCCTCACGTTTCATGTGGAGAGGGGTGACAAGCTGGCTGCCGGCTGGGACTCTGTGAGAGCAGCCTGGGATGGTCTGGGCCATGTACGTGCGAGGCAGCCTGGCACAGTCCGCATCACCGCAGAGTTCCCTTTGCCAGAAATCACCTCCAGAACGTACATCGAGGGAACAGACTTTCCACACGGCTGGTTTTAAAACCAAGTAATTAAGTGGTTTTACAGTTCGTTTTTAAAACAAGCTCTTTAAGTTATGAGTATAAAGCATGTCCCTGTAATAGCTAAGTTGTTCTGTTCTGTGATTTCTGCTGAAATAAATGGATTTTATAATTAGGCAGAAAGAAAAATCTATCCAGGGCCAAGGCCACTTCACTGAACTCACATTTTGTCATGGTGTGATCTAACCAACCCACAGAGATGGGACTCCCTCAGGACCTGGCCCACGTGGAGCCCTGTTCGGGGATTTGCGGGGTAGAGGGTGACTGACAAGGACAAAGGACAGCCCAGCTAGGATGGAGGGAAGCCAGGGGCCATGGCTCTGTGTGTGTGTGTGCACGTAGGTGTGCATGGGGGTGCTCAAAGGAGGGGGGCATTCAAGGAAGCCTCCAGATGAAGGCTATATCCCCAGCACCTACAGCAGTGCCAGGTAAATCTCTGATAAATTAGTATTGAGAGGGAGTGGGTGAGTAGATGGATGGATGAATGGGTGGATGGATAGATAAGTGCATGGATGGGTGGATGGGTGGATGGATGGGTGGATGGGTGGATGGGTGGATGGATGGGTGGATGGGTGGATGGATGGATGGATGGGTGGATGGATGGATGGATGGATGAATGGGTGGATGGATAGATAAGTGCATGGATGGGTAGATGGGTGGATGGATGAAGAGATGAATAGCAAGTTTCAGGATGGCAGGGCCCAGAACTTCCCCCTGAACAGATGGAAGCCTCCTCCCTCCCCGTCCTCTCCCTGCTTTTCCTCCTTTCTTTCCCTCTTCCCCCCCCTTCTTCCCCCTCTTAGAGTCACAGCTATCATTTTTTTCAGGTGCCTACTGTGGGTCAGGCCTGTACCAGCGCTTAACTTGTATTATCGCCCTTGTCCTGGCAGCTACCCGCGGGGCAGGATTAAAGGCATCCTGGATGTGAACGGACATGGCAAATTGGAAATTGCTGCAGAGATGTGCGGGGTTATTACCGATATTGCTTTCTGCCAACATAAGAGGCCCTTGATGGAGAGGTAAGGTGTGGAGAGGGGGCGCACCTGCAGGGACCTAACACACCGGCCCAGCCACTCCTTCGCAGGGTTCATGGAAGGGAGGACGGGGAGAGCAGAGCAGGCCTGGTTCTTGGGGGATTCAGGTGGAAGCTCCGGGGGCTGCAGACGTCACCCCCCTCCCCAGCCCAGCGGCATGCCTGGTGCGGGGCCACGCTCCAGGGGACACTGAGGTGATTCAGGCAGAGGAGATAGCCCAGTCTGCTCCCCTAACACTGGCCGTGGACCAGGCAGGGGGGGCAGCAGGAGGGCACGGCTGGCAGAGCCCTAGGGATGCGCAGGAGGGGAGTGTCTCTGCCCGTCGCTGTCTCCACGCCCCTCTCTTCCCTCCCAGGCCTGAGCCACCTTGCCTTCACCCCTCGGCCTCCACGAAACCATCTTGGATTCCTGTTCCATCCTGTCCAGGTGATCTCATTGTTTTATGAAAAAACTCCAACATCCTGACTGTAGCCACTCAGGTGGGCCTCCAGCCCAGCCTTCTCCTGAGCGCTGGACAGCAACCTGCCAGCCCTCGGGCACAGGGCGAGACTCCTGCCCGGACCATAGGTAGTGAGCAGCCCAGGACCAGGCTTGGTGACCCTGCTCTGAAAGGACCAGAGACTCACCCTTTTAGCCCGCGGGCTGCACAGCCTCGGTCCTAACTACTCAACTCTGCCGTGGGGCGAACGTGGCCTGGAACAGCCACGGGCAGCAGGTTGACAAACGGGGGTGGTGTGTGCCCGTAAACCTTCACCGCTGTGCTGACACCAGACATCGGCTCATGTGTTGGGAAAGATGATCATTCTTTTGATTTTGTTTGTAGAAAAGCCGTGCATGTCCCGATCTCCTGGGGCCGGCCCTCTGGAGGGACGTGGATGGGTGGGGCGGTGACGCCTCTGATCCAGACGTTAAGGTGAATGAGTGAAAAAACCACGGATGGAGAACTTCTCCCGAGCACTTCCTGGCTCAGCACAGCTGGGTGCTTCCATCCTGCTGGCCCAGCTGATTCCCTAAAGGGACTTGGGCGGTGGGAGGGACCCCATATGCAGGCAGCCCGGAACTCGTCTCAGTGCCCCTCCCCCTCCACCTCAGCCCAGACTTGCCACCCCCACCCCCCGCCGCCCTGGTTGCTCTGGCTCCGAGGCCCAAGTTCCTCTGGGTCTTGCTGACTTCCAAGTTCCCGGCTTCATTCAAGCCTCCTTCCAATGCTAGGAAGCACTGGTCCCACGCAGCCTCCATGCAGGGTGCCGAGTGGTCACAGTTTCTTTCTTGAGATGCATAGTCCTTTGGAGAGAACTGTCACTCAGCCCCAGGGTGTCTGCATTTTTCACGGCACCAGCAGCTGCTAGGAGTGGGGCACTTACTATGTGCCGGCGCGGCGCTACTTAGGGCCCACCCCCCCATTTGTCCTGCAACCACGTGTGTGCACAGCTGCGGGGAGCGAGCGGGTGTGAGTGGACGGCCAGGTGCCCATTCGCTAGAAATCTTCATGAACCACCAGTAACCAAAGGATTGCATGAAGTAACACATCAAAAAGCCCCAGCTCCAGGCCCTGCACACCCCTGGGGAGTAAGTGCTTGAGAGTCCTTGCTTCTCCCTCCCCCTCTGCCTCTCTTCCCACAGGACAGGTGCCATCACAGCACCAGCCGTGGCGGAATATTTATTATCTCTTCACCTGGTAGAGCCTTTGTTAGGTCAGGAATTCCTCACCTTCTACGGTTCTAAACCCTGAGAGGATCTGCTGGGAGTGATGGACTGGATGCCTAGGAAAAGTGAGCACCCGATATGCCCCTACACACACACCTCACACACATTACACCACACACACACACCACATACACACACACACCATACAACACAAACCACATACACACACACACACACCATACACCATACACCGCACACCACATACACACACACCACATACACACACACACACCATACACCACACACCACATACACACACACACACCATACACCACACACCACATACACACACCCACACCATACACCACACACCACATACACACACACACACCATACACCACACACATATACACACAACACACCACAGACACCACACACCTCACATACACACCACACACACATCACACACACACACTCCACCTGGTCTGCATTTTTAAGGCACTTGAGGACCCTAGGGACCCACACTCACCCAACCGCAGGAGAAGGGGCCTCGCTGCACACTGGGTGCTGGTCTTGGCGGCCCCAGGCAGCACAAGAGAAGAGCCAGCTTCCACTATGCAAACACGTCATGGAGCGAAGCGCGTGGGCCTCGTTCCGAGCGCCACCCAGGCAACGGCAGAGGCGGGTGCAGACACGGGGACGGACAGTCCCAAGAGAGGACGAAGTCCGCAGCCTCTAGGGCGCAGCCCCACACGCTCACCCCCAAGCGCACCCTCCTGTGACGGGCAGCTCGGTACGACCCGCCCCGTGTCTGGGGAGGGCCCACGGGGGTCTGGGCAGTGGGGTGGCCATGAGCCCGACTCCCAAACTTTCCTTTTCCAACAAGTCCCCACTCGATACAGCTAACTGCATCTTCTGAACGCACTGACACTCAGTAATTTCAGAGCTGGTAAGATTTCCAAAATTCCCCGACACCGTGAACTTGACTTAACACGTCTTGCAATAATTAGTCTGGGGGCCCCAAGGAGGCAGTCCAGGGAGAGGGCATTAGTGGGCCGATCTTCAGTCTTGTGATTGAAAAACGGGCCCGTGGAGGATTACGGTCAAAAAAAAATTCACTGGAGCTGTTCGCCCAGAGCACAGTTGCTAAGTAATGAAGGAAAATAAGACGCCAGGTTGCATTAGCCCTAAATAAAATACAAAGCGAGAAGCAGGTAGCTTGTGTTTAGAGTCTGGTGGACCCCATCCAAACAGGCTGGGCTGGGGGCACTGACCAATGATGCTCTAAAGACATGTCACCGAGGGGGTGACCAGCAGAGCCCCTCACCCTCCTGGCTCAGCCCCATCTCACCTCCCAAAGCTTATCCTGAGCTGATGGGGTGGGGTGTGACTTGAACAGCTCCCATTCCATCCTCTGGGGCCCGTGTCAGTGCTCACGGCTCCTCTGGCCCTGATGCTTCCATTCTGATCATTTATCTGCCAGGCTCTGGGCCAAGGACACAGAGCAGGACATGGGCCGTGCCCTCCGGAAGCTCAGGGTCTAGAGGAGGAAAGCCCTCTATAGCACGGTGGGGAAAGGGCGAGGGAAGGAAGCCCAGGGGTCGAGGAAGAGCCCAGAAAGGGGAGCATTTAAGTCTGTAGGGCGTATCAGGGAGGCTTTCTGGAGGTGGTGACAGCTGAGGGGGATGTCGAAGACTAAAGACCTCACCAGGGAGAGCAGAGGATGGGGACATGGGAGTATCCTGCTGGGATGACCGGTGACCTGGCAGTGGGAGGGCACGCACAGTGCACAAGTCTGCAGGCTGACGGGGCTCTGTTCCCACACTTTCAGGTTCTGTGCACTGGCCATCACATTCTATGAGAACAGAAGCGTTGTTTGGGAAGCAGTGGGGTGGGGTGTTCCGGGAGGGCGGAGAAGGGGGAGGCTGAGAAGGGGCAGGGCCAGTGGGTTTGAAGCAGGGCAGGGCGTGGTCAGATCTGGTTCTGAAGCAGGGCTGACACCTAGAGGGTGGATTAGAGGCCGGCTGCTGGCCCAGGGTGCAAGACCTCCCTGCCTGCACCCAGGAGCGGGCCGGCAGGCTCAAGCCCGCTCAACAGAATGAGCAGGGGGGTCAATGCCGCCCTGAGATCCCATCTGCTCTGAAATCCTGGTGACGCACGGTGGCCCAGAGGAGAGAACCAAAGGGACTTTGCTGGAACCTCAGATCCACCAATGATTGGATGGAGTTGCCGTGAGAAAAAAGTCACCTCCTTCTGAGTCCCAATTTTGTCTGTAAGGCCGGGATACGGATTCTTGGCACATAGAGCTGTCGTAAGGATGAGATGAGGTTATCCCTGCAACAGCAGGCGTCCAGGTGGTGCTTGGAACCAAAGCAGGAGGGGCGGCGGGAGGATGGAGGGCTTCATGGAGGAAGAGGGACACGGGCCGAACCGGGAGGAGGGGACAGTCCATAAAATAAGAATTCTCCCAGGTGACTTCTCCACCTCACCCCGAGGACCCCGCCTGCAGAGCAGAGCACGTCTCCAAAAACTCACTCATTTAAATGCTGGACACAAATTTCTTTCCATTATTGCAAAAGGCCAGTGAAAGATACACATTAACTAACACCAGAAACACAGAGAGATCACTTTCAAGGATGGCAATGCAGGTCTTCCTAAGTGTGAATCCGTGGCCAGACCACACAGTCAATTAAATACCAGAAGTCAAAAGCTATCAGCAGGGCTTTTCATCAGTAAACAGGTGACAGGAAGATGGATCCTGGTCCTGGGGCTCTCAGGCGCTGAGCTCAACGCTCACAGTTAAATAGCTTCCACGGAAAAGCTCAGTACGGAGGGTTAGGATTCAGCAGCCCCAGCCGCAGCCCCACCCCATTTACTCAGTAAGGCAGTCAAGGGGTCCCCAGCAGCCTTGGGGGCCCCCATAACATTTTCACGGAGGATGTGATTGCAGATGCTAATTATGCGCTGTGGATGCTACGCTCGGGGTCGCTATCAGCCGCTCAGCCCTCACCATCCCGGCAGCATCGCCACGTGCCACGCCTGCTCTGCAGAACGCAGGATGAAGCGGGTGCAAGTGGGGCAGATCCACTGGATCCCGAAGTGACAGTCCCGAGGACACATGTCCCTGTTCTGGAGAAGATGCAGAAGCTACGCCTCCTTAGAAGCCTGCCACCAGAAAGGCACCTTGGAAGATTCTGAGAGGGGCGAATGCATCTTCAGGTCTGGGACGCAACCATTCCCAGCAAAAAGCCAAGAGTCAGAAAGAGATGCCAGAACACCAGGGAACCGTTTCAGTGCTTGAATTACAATCGCTGGAGTCTTAAGGCCACAGAGACAATCCTTTAATAAATACCAAAAAAGTGCAATACAGTCGAATGGGTTTGCATGGATATTATCCATCGCTGAAAAGATCCAAGTCTCTCTTCTCCAACAGGCCATGAAGTGCAAATTGTTCTGTGATTTAAAGCAGCTCCTCATTGGAATAACTCGACTGCAGCTCAGCTTAAAGAGTCATAAGATCTTTATATCCAAGGCATTGAAACTCAGCTCTAGAGAGTAAACTATGACCAAGAAAGGATGGCTCACGGGAATGGAAATGGACTGGTCCAAGTTCAAGGGCTAGGAATCAAAGAAGCAGTGCTGTACCCCGACGCATACAGCTGGCGTCCCCTCTCTGGCACCAGGGCACCCCACTCTCCGCACCCTGGGTGCCCCATGTGTGTTCTTTCAGCATCTGTGACTTTGCTGATGCCGGTCCCCCGACCATCTCCACCAAGACCACCTCTGGAGGATTGTTCGTGGGCTTTCGAGGCTGTTCTGCTGCCCGATCGCCTACTCGCAGCAGCCTTCCACCCCAGGCGGGTCTATGCGACCCAGCTGTGCCTTTCCCACCCCCGACCCCAACTTAGGCCCCACCAGGATCGACATGGACATGCACATGTGTTTGCACTGTGTGAGGAACGGAACTGAACAGAGTAGAACCAGGTGTGAAATAGCAAGTTTTCCCAAAAAAGTCCACCTGGGGGGCTGCCCTGGTGGCGCAGTGGTTGAGAGTCCGCCTGCCGATGCAGGGTATGCGGGTTCGTGCCCCAGTCCGGGAAGATCCCACATGCCGCAGAGCGGCTGGGCCCGTGAGCCATGGCCGCTGAGCCTGTGCGTCCGGAGCCTGTGCTCCGCAAAGGGAGAGCCCACAACAGTGAGAGGCCCGCGTACAGCAAAAAAAAAAAAAAAAAAAAAAAAAAAAAAGTCCACCTGGGGAGACTTCCTTTTACGGGCGAGATGGCAGACTAAATAGCATTGAATTCCTTACCACACAAACAAGAACCAAGCTTAATTAAATGTACCTTAAAATATTTTAAGTTGCATTGTTGAGCTGGCAAACATAGGAAACTTTAGAGGTCAAAACCCAAAGTAGTCACAGAGCTAGCTTTGAGCCAGCTTTCCTTCAGTGTATCCACCACATCCTGGAGTGGCAGGCTCCCAAACTGCACACATCCTCCTCTTCTTCCTAACAACAGAACTGTCAACTTTCAGCTGGACATAGGACCACACAGAATAGAGGCTGCACTTCTCAGACTCCCCTGAAACTTGGGGTGACTCTATAACTAAGTTTGACCTAAGAACATGAGTAGAAGTGCTGTGTGAAGTATCTAGGAAGCATCCTTAAAATGACAGCACATTGTTCTGCATCCCCTTTCTCCTTCCCAATAACTGGAATATGGACACAATGGCTGGTATTGCAGCAGCCATTCTGGACTGTGAGGGACCTTGAGTGAAGCATAAAGAAGAAACCTTGACCCCTTATGCTGAGGATCAGCAAACCAGCCCTGCACTGACCACTGCCAGATTTATTGGTCATAAGAGAGAAACAGACTAGGAAACATCTATCCTAAGTAAGTCAAAGTGGTTTGGGTTTGTATGCTATTATTCATGCCCGAAATGAATCCTAATACAATGGGAGATCTTGGATCTCTGTTTCGATGGCTGCAATGAAAGGTGGGGGTCAGGAGACAAAGCCAAGAAAGGGAACCCAGTAAGAAGCCCTCTGCTCAAAGCTGGGACCCCAGAGGGCTATATCTTTGCTGTAAGGGTGAACTAGAGAGAAAATTATGATGTAGAAGGAAACCTGCCCATCTCTACCTTATCCCTGGGAAGAGGAGTAAAGTACATACAAACACACACACACACACGTCACACACACACACACACACACACACTCCAGGCAAAATCATTGCCAGATGGATGAAAGTTCACTAATTTAATGATAAAAGGTTCAATTTAAAAGAAAGACATAACAGTATATAATATTCTAACCTCATAATAGAATATAGCCTCAAAATAAATAAATCAAAGGTTGATAGAACAAGCAAAAAAGTCACAAATCTGCATTCAGTGTAGAAATTTTAATACATCTCTCTCAACAATCAGTAGTCAAGCAGACAGAAATCAGTGAGACTACAGGAGATCTGAATGACAGCTTAAACAAGCTTGATCAAAGGAGATGTTTGGGGCACTCTAACCAGTTCTCTTGGACACTTAGGGAACAGGCAGCATAATACACCACGCACTATGTCAGAAGGCAAGTTTCTTCTGATTTAAAGGACTCATGCAGGTCACACTCTCTATTTGGCCACCTGGGGGGCTGGCAGAATAATGCCCCTACCCCCAGAGAACCTGCAACCTTGCGATGCAGGATCCTTGGAACCCGTGAGGATGTCACCTTCCATGGCCAAAGGGACTTTGCAGATGTGATTAAATTAAAGATCTTGAGAAGGGAAATTATCCTGGATTATCTGGGTGGACCTCATGTAATCACAAGGGTCCTTGTAAGAGGCAGGCAGGAGGGTCAGAGTGAGAAGAGGAGGTGTGACAATGGAAGCAGAGGGACTGAGTCAGAGGGACAGACTGAAGATGCTTTGCTGCTGGCTTTGAAGGTGAGGAAGGAGCCGCAAGCCTTGGAATGCACCTTGAGGCTGGAAAAGGCCAGGAACAGAGTCCTCGCCTAGAACCTGTGCAAGGAGCATGGCCCCGTCCGCTCGCTGAAACCCCTTTCAGGCTTCTGGGCTCCAGGCTGTGAAAGAACGTTTCTGCTGTTTCAAGCCACCGCCTTTGTATTCACGTGTCATAGCAGCTACCGGAAACGAGTACAGCACGCCATCAAATTAGAAACTGACTAAAGAAAGGTTACATGAGAACCCTCATACCTTTAATCACGTAGGAAGCCTTCCCTGGCCCTTGCTGCTGTCCTTAGTGTCGTCTAAGCTCTAGAGCAAAGACCCCGCTCTCCCCATAACCCCGCCCACACCCATCCGGCCCTCGCGTCTCTCCCAGCTCTTCCCCATTAATGCTCTGCTCCAGCCAGAGGGAGGAGGGAGCTGCCCCTGGACTGTACCGGAATCACAGTGAGGGTTGCTACACGGAACCGTGCATGTGTGCAGTCTGTGGGGCGGCCTGGGGCAGAAGCTAGAGCAGCAAAGGAATCCACGCCCTGGGGGAGCTTCGCGGTCCACGGCTTGGGGCCCAGGGGGGCCCAGTTTTCCATTTGAAGGCCCCCGGGGCACACCTGTCTTCACCTGGTGCCTGCCAGCACCTCCTGCTCGTGGACCCTTCCTCCGAGATCCACATCCGGGTGCAGGTGGGCAGGCTGGCGTGAGGATGGGCATTTCTAAGGCTGCCAAGGAAACCACCTGTGCCAAGTGCTAAGTGCCTGGCCTGGTGCCTGGCGCGTGGACACTTCCATCGTCACAGTTGCTGCTCCAAGGCCACACCAGTCCCCTCCCAGCCCCCCTGGCTAGGCTGGCAGTGGCTGAAGGCCAAGGGGGGTGCCTTCTGGAGTCGAGCACTGAGGACCCGGGGGAGCCAGAGCCCAGGCTTCCAGGCCGCTGTGGGTATGACTTTGCAGAAGGAAGCTTTGTCCTCTCCTGGCTTAACAGCCGGTGTCCCTAGACGGGTCTCAGCAAGGCTCCCGTGTGTCAGCAGCCTCTCCTGGCCCCTCTTCTCCCGGCTGCCTTCCCGGAGAGCCTGTGCTTCAGTCCTGCAAGAGCAGCATCGCCAGGCAACATCAAAGCCAAGGAGGTGGCCGCGGCCCCCCACGCGGCAGGGGCTCCACGTGCCGCAGCAATGGCACCTTCGTGGCGGGACCCAGAGCAGCTCACCACTAACCCGGCTCGGGGAGATCGCCCCCACCCCTCGCAAGGTGCTCACGGCCAGGGCAGGCTCGAGGTGGCTTCCACACTCCACTTCTGAGAAATGGGAGAATACCGCGTATTAGAAGAAACCGCTGCAGGAGTTTCTTAGGGACAGAGCTCAAGCGAGCTTGGCAGGAAGAATGTTCCAGTCGCAGAAAATTGGGGGGGGCACGTCAGCCCCTGTCTGCCTCTCGCCTTCTGCCATGCTTCTCCCCACCCCTCCAGGAGCCTGCCTGTGAGCGCGCCCTGCGCACAGTAGGTGCACCCCTGGCACATTGACCCACCCACCCACTTCTGCACGTCCACGCTGTGCCAGGCTTGGTGCGGGCTGGCCTGATGCGTGATCACAAGTGCAGATGGCTAACCAGTTCCAGATGCAGAGGGCGGCTCGGATGCAGAGCCCCTGGTCGCGTTGGACCAGCTGCACCCGGAGCCCCTTGGAAGCCCCTTCCCGACAGACGTACAGAACGCAGAGGGGTTTGGGCGGACGGTGGCAGAGCCGACACATGCCCCAAGCCCAGTGAGGAAACTCTTCCTCTGACCCCGCGAAGCAGCTTGACCATGAGTCAGATCAGCGGCCCTGTGGCCTCCTCTGAGGTGACAGCGTTGAACTTGACCTGAGCCTGTGCTGCCGGAAACGCCGATGGTGCAACCCCTGCCGTCTGTGCTCCAGAAAACAGCTACTGCAAGAACCCCTGCCCGTGTGCCTTAGAGGAGATGCGGGTGCCCCCTCGTGTATTGTGACACAGACCCCCAAGTTCCCATTCTCTGCTCATAAAAGAACTGCCAACCTGCGGACCCCACTGACCAAGCTGGACAAATGCCGACAGCGCGCCTTGATTGGCTTCCGGCAGGCCTCTCTCCCGCCTACAGGCTGGAACTGACTCACCCGCCGAGGTGAGCGGACTCGGGGACACAGAACGACCTCTCTTCCACAGCCCTTCCTGAGAGTCAGCTGACCGCAGAGCAGAACACCGCCTGCTCACGCAGCCCCGTTCCACTCCTTCCGCCCCATTTACTCCTCCCCAAAAAGAAACCCTCTCCCCTCACCTGTGGGATGCTCCGGGTCTCACAGTCAGAGCCCTCGCCCAATTGTAACAGCCCCTCCCCTTATTGTGATAGGCCCTCCCCCACTGTAATAGCCCTGCCCAATTGTAATAGCCCCACCTTATTGTAACAGCCCCTCCCCTTACTGTGATAGGCCCTCCCCCACTGTAATAGCCCTGCCCAATTGTAATAGCCCCACCTTATTGTAACAGCCCCTCCCCTTATTTTGATAGGCCCCCCCCTCACTGTAACAGCCCGGCTCTATTGTAATAGTCCCTCCCCCTATTGTAATAGCCTCTGCCCTGTTGCAATAACCCCTCCTCCTATCGCAATAGCCCCTCCCCCTACTGCATCAGCCCCATCCCCCGACTGAGACAGTCTTTTCAAATCAAGTGTCTCCTAAGTCTGGACTTATTTTTTATTTGACAGACGAAATCCGCCCGCAGGCACAGCGCAGCGTCTCTTTCGCTGTGTGACACTGTGTCATGGCTCCTTGAGGTTTCCTACTGGGATTTTCCAAATTCAAAGAGCTGAGTCCCTCACTCTTTGAAAATCCCCGGGGCGTCCCGTGAGCCCGGCACGACTTGAATAGGGGCTGAGTGCCGCCCTTCCGCCACAGGACGGCTTGGACTGGCCTCTAGGGTCCCCCGACACCTGTCCACTCAGCTGCCCCGGGGTGGTGCATGCCGCCGGG
Organism: Tursiops truncatus; assembly: GCF_011762595.2. NCBI lineage: Eukaryota > Metazoa > Chordata > Mammalia > Artiodactyla > Delphinidae > Tursiops > Tursiops truncatus. The sequence continues at coordinate 3,751,434 of NC_047038.1, forward strand.
TGCCAGGACATTTCCTGTAACTCCGGGTCGAGTGGGTGTGGACAGCAGAGACCCCAGCGCAGCGCCAAGCCAGCGGAGCCCGGGAGGCCTGGGCAGAGACGCATCCATTCCCGAGAGCCCCGAGGTACCGGAGCAGCTGTGCCTCAACTGCTCCCCAAAGGAAGGTGGCTTCCTCCTAGAACGTTCCTTTTAAATTACATTTAAAAATTAACGAGCTTGTCAGAGGGAGGATGGAAACAGGTTACTGCACAAAAGGAGAGAAAATCTGAAAGAACAGGTTCTTCCAGGCCAATTTACCTGGAAGAACTGGGTATCTTTTTGAGCCTGCCAATTAAACAGCGCTTTCCCTGAGTCAAAGAGCTGAGTCTTGGCACCAAAGACACTCTGCAGACAGAATCTGACACGCAGGTCTGGCAAGGCCCCATAAGAAGCCACCCGAGCGGAGAGCACTGTCTGTGCGTCAGCCAGGAGAGGAAGCTGCCCTCGCGCGGGGGAGGCGTTAACCACGCCCTCTGCCTTTAGCATCTCCTCGGATCCCTCCGCAGCCGCTTTCCTCGCAGAAGGTCCTTGAACATCCCCCGTCGCACATATCTGTGCCAGGCTCACAGATCCACTCTTTAATATGCTTGGTTTCTGCTAATCCAACGTAGAGTTGTTTTATGTCTTCTGAAAGCGGCAGAACCGACTAAAAGATGCAAAATGCTGCCGAGTCAAATCTGTGAGGAGGGGCGCTGCTCACGCCAATGAAAGCCTCATTGGCAGTCATGCAGACCTAACAGACACCTGTCAGTTCCTGTAGCAGTAACGCAGGATGGGGGAGATGGAGAGAGCAGTGCCGGGCACTTGTGCATCCCCACAGGCCCAGGGCAACACAGACGCCAGACCGCGACCCCCGAGGGCAGTCACTGGCCTCCATTCCTGGTGCACCATGAACTATCCAGGTGCATCCCGGCACCTGGCACCTAGCAAGCATTCAGTGAGCACCTGTGAGCGCACGGACACTAGAATAAACAGACCCACTCCCCCCTGTACCGCTGTATAGGACAGCGAGGAGATGGCGTCTGGGTGTGGCAGAATGAGAAGTGTCTACTTGGTCTTCGTTCGGGTTCCTGCCACACAAGTCCTAAAACCTTGGGAATCTCTGGAGGGGTAAGAGTTTCTTTCATATGCTAATGAGAGGACTGGGGGCTGGGGGCCTGTGGATAGTTTCAGGATGGGGGCTGGTCACCAGCAAGACCAAGGCGAGATTAGAGGGTCCGAACTGTCAACCTCCCCCCACCCTTCTCTCCATCAAAGCGAGAAGGGCTGGAGCTTGAGTTCAATCACCAAGGGCCAAAGATGTAAGCGGTCGCGCCTATGTAAGGAAGCGTCCATACAATCGCCAGACAGTGGGTTCCAGAGCTTTTTGGTTGGCAAACACATCCAGGTGCTGGGAGGCCCCTACCCCACCCCCCAGAGCCCACCTTGCCCTGGGGAGCTCTTCACCTGCCTGTCCTGATTTGTGTCCTTTATAACAAACCAGCAGGAGTAAGTGACGCTCTATTCCGGCTCTGTGAGTCGTTCTAGCAAATGGCCAGCCCCGGGGAAGGGGGTGTGGGAAGCCCCTGAATTAGCAGCAGATCTGTCAGAAGCACAGGTGACAACCTGGGACTTGGAACCGTTGCCTGAAGGGGGTCAGCTTTCTGCAACAGAGCCCTTAACCTGCGGGGTCTGCGCTGACCCCAGGTGACAGTGTCAGAACGGCACGGAGAGTTGAGAGGCGGTGCTGGGGAGCGCGCCTCACGCGCTGATCTGCTACAGCTCACGTCCCATCTCCTTCAGTCCTTGAGACAGCTTCTCGAAGTTGCCACTGTCATTGTCCTGATTTTGCAGATGAGGAAGCTGAGGCGCCCGGACGACGCACCCCTTGAAGGATCAACGGCTAATGAGGCAGCATCAGACCCCAGGGCACGCCTCTTAGATGCTCAGAACTCCACCTGGAGCCCCCGTGTAGGGCCGGTGTTGACGAGGAAGGCCCCCAACACCCCAAATCAGCACCCCCTCTGTGACCCACGAGAGAGGTGGGCAGCCCACCATTCATTCTGTAATTTCTGCAAGTGCATTCACTTTATTTCCCACTCAAGGCCACGGGCAGATCCTGCGGCAGGCGATGACCATTTGTGTTCGTGAACCCCCCCGACACCGAGGTAGACAGTTGCACCTGTTTTACTGATGGGGAAACGGAGGCACAGGGCGACTGCAGCTCAGGGGCCAAGGTGCTTCCCCAAGGCGTACAGCTGTCGGCATCCGCACTGGGATGGGGGCCCAGCGCCCTCACTCTGGACCATCCATCCCATCCTTCTCTGTCCTTGTTTTATTCATATTTCCCTAGAGACCAGGGACATCTGAAGCCAGGAATTGAGTGTCTTTATTTTGGCATCCCCTGATCTTTCGCAGGTCCAGGCAGACAAACGCGCTCAAGAGAGGCCTAATGAATGAACAAACTGAAAACCGCCTCGAAGTGGAAAATGTCAGGACGGTTCCAGTAATCGCCCATGTGGTCTCCCTCCTGCGCTTTATGAGCGGTGATTCTCCGCGTGGCATCTTCTCCTGCACAGGCTCCCAAGAGGGGCCGAGGTATCGCTGCGGTCGACGAGTCTACCCATAATGACAGTATTATTTTAAAATTGGGCAATTTCTGTACAGTAAGTTACAACGGCTCAGCTGTAGGCTCCCGTATTAATTGGCGAATGGCATCTCCGCCTGCTACTGCAGAGTCTGGCCTTGTTTTCACTCCAGCTGGGGCCGCCCCCGCCTCGCAGGCGCCCTCGGCGTGGCCCGGTCTCTGCAGGGTTCTGAGCCCCCGCATCACTTGGAACCGATCTGGTCTTTAAAGGGCTGTGAAGCCCGGCCAGAGGCGAAGACGGCAGAGCCAACACTTGGAGAGTGAGAGGCGGGGGACCAGGAAGGAAGGCCTGGGAGGGGACCAGGACGGCTGGGTGAACTTACGCCCCCGCCCCCACAGGATGAGTCCACGTGTGATGACATCAACAGGTGTTCTTGCCCCTTGATTACAGGCACCTGCAGCAGACTGCATTTGCCGACAACGACCGCTGTGGTATCTCCCATCTCACCCGCTCTTGTGAGGCGTGACCTGGCTGCCCCCCCGCTAAGTGGCAGAGCCTCTTTCCCCTCCCCTGATTCTGGGCTGGTCTCGGTGACTTCCTTGGCCAAAGGAACGCAGCAGAAGTGACGTTCCGGGGCTTCTGATCAGAAGAAGTCTTTCACGTCTGTCGGGGCCTCTTGAGATGCTTAGAAATGTCCTCTGTCAGAACTAAGCCGCCAGGACACCCACATCAATGCAGAGGTCACGTACAGGTGTATACGTGCTCCGGCGGAAGAGCCCAAATGAGCCCTCAGCCACCTGCCGATATCAACGGAGGGAGCGACGTCGTCCAGCCCAGTCGAGCCTTCAGATGAGAGCAGCCCAGCCAACATCCAACCAAGACTACACGGGAGACTCAAGCAAGAGCCGCTCAGCTGAGCCCAGTCAACCCACAGAACCCTGGGAGATAAGAACCAATTGGTGTTTTGAGCCAGTAAGCTTGGTGCTTTGCTATGCAGTGGTACAGAACCAGAGCCGCCCCTGTAAACTGGCATTTACTTTCAAGTGCAGAAATTTCTAGTGTTCATGGCACACCTACCAGGAGCCGGACATTCTGCTTGGCGGTTTAGGTCATTCATTCATTCAACAAATCCTCACAACAGCAGAAATAAGGATTATATTTTAGAAAGGATGGGATAGGTTTGGCTGCAAATTCAGGCTGCAGTCCCAGCGACCTGACACATCAAAGGTTTCTGTGCTGTTTGTACCACGTGTCAGTCGAGGGCTGACAAAGGCTCTGCTCCAGGCAGCCATGCCGGGATCCAGGCCAGCAGAGGCTCTGCTCTCTGGACCCTTGCCCTTCCCAGTCGTTAGATGGGGAGGGCGACTGGAGATTTGCACGTGGGCTTTTCACGGTGCTCCCCTGGAAGAGACCCCTGTGACTTCCCCTCCCACATGGCCACACCTGCTGCGAGGGGCTGGGGAGCTCCGATGTCCACGCAGCCGAAGGAAAGGTGAACTGGAGGTGGGGGGAGCGCTAGAAACGTCGGCCCCTCTGTCCTCCTGCTTTATTCAAGGGGCGGGGGATGCCCAGGCCGGGAAGCCCAAGTTCATTACTGTGGTCATAGGATTAGTGAGTTGGTTGTAGAACTGACCTGTTTGGCTCCAGATACACCAGTGTATCCCAGTGCAGCCTGCACTTAAAAAAAAAAAGATGATCATTAGAGTAGCAACAGAGGGCTGAAAGTGGCCAGTTGGTGGAGCCCACGAAACTAATGAACAGGACCAGCGTTGTAAACAACAGAGCCCTGGAGAAAATGAAAGGGGCTTTGCTGTCTAAACCCGAGGCCGGTCTTTTCAAACTATAAAGAAGAGAAACTCAAGGCTGCCTGTGGTGTTGAAAAACCTCGAGCACGACAGCCTGGCGGCTTCCTGGTTGCTTTGCCAATTTAAAGGAGGCTTTTTTCCCTCGCCCGCAGCCTGCTGGGGTTTTCTGTTTGTCCGCTGAAACGGCCCCGTATAAACCTTTGAGGAGGTCTTGAATGTCCCTTGGAGGTTGACAAAGAAGCCCAGAGAAATGGAAGCGCGGATCCGAGTGCCCCACGGCCGGAGGAGGGCAGCGGGCGTTTGTAGGAAACCCACCCACCCGTCCGTGGGGTGGGCACCCCTGACCAGAGACCTGCGGGGCTGCAGGCCTGCACCGGGATTCCAGGGCCTGGGGGCTGCTTCGGGAAGCCCTGCGGGGTAGGGTGGGGGTGGGATAGGATTTGCATCAAATCTAACACGGCCTCTACCCCACTACCGGCTTCGTCCTCGCGAGCCAGCTTCCAGAGGGCTGCTGGCAGGGGCCTAGGAGCGGCCGGGGGCTGATGGGGCTGGAGACTCGGCCCCACGAACCCACCCCAGCTCTCCACTCCCCCGCCCGCCGAGTTAGGACGAGTGTCCGCTCCTCCCGGGCCCAGGGCTGGAGGTTCCTGTATTAATGGCTGAACTTGGGCCTCACTAGCTGTGCCGAAAACCACCCCCCAAAAGCCTTCCAGAGGCTCCTCCGGAGATCTCCCCGCTGGACCAGATGGAGCAGAGGGGCCGCCAGTCTTGGAGGGACTCCAGACAGCTCCCAGGCTGGGCTGCAAAATGGGATGACAGCTCTATGCGTTGGTGAAAAGTCTTAGGCTGTGGACACACCCGCAGGAAGGGGGAGGCGGGAAGGAGAAGGGGAGGGAAGAAACGTAGGTGGTTTGGAAGAGGGAGGAGAGAGGAAGTGGAAGCTGGGGTGGGAGAGCCGTTTGGAAGAACAGAGGGAGGGAGGACAGAGAGAGAGTGTGGCTGGGTCCAGTCCCGGCTTCGCCGCCATGTGCCTGGGGGCCCTTTCAACTTGTCTCCCCAACAGAGAGCCCAGAGAGCCGGCCTCTGGACAGGACACATCACCGAGCGGCCTGGGGTCAGATAACACGGCCATGCTAACATCATGTCTGCAAAACCACTTTTGGATTTAAACTGCCGGCAAGCTGCAAAGCAGATATTTTCTACATTTCAACGATAAGGAAGTTAACTCCTTTAAATACAGCGATGCCTAGTGTTCTATGGCTCCCATGACAAATGGCCACAAGTGGCTTAAGACAAGACACGTTTATTACTTTACGGTCCTGAAGGTCAGAAGTTGAACACGGTCTCGCTGAGCTAATGTCAAGGTGTGGGCAGGGCTGAGCTCCTTCCAGAAGCTCCGGGGAGAATCCGTTTCCTTCCCTCTTCCGGCTCCCAGGGGCACCTGCATTCCTTGTATTTCTTGCCTCATGGCCCCCACCTCCATCTTCAAATCCAGTAACGCACACCGGCTCTGCCATTCTTACAAGTCACGTCTCCCTCCAACCAGGCCCAGGAACGATCTCTGCTTTTAAGGACCGGTGTGAGAGGACGGGGCCACCAGGATCCTCTGGGATCATCCTTCTGCCACGTCAGGGGACACAGGTACAGGTTCCAGGAAAGAGGGGCCATGACTCTGCCTTCCAAAGCGGGCTCTACCAACAGTGTGTGAATATGAAGTCAAATGCCAAACCGCCGCGCTCATGCTTAGGCTGGTTTTCTGCTCATAAACGGTCAGGCGGGAAAGGGGTGTGGGACCCAGTTTAGCCAGGACAGCCTCTCCCGTGGGCAGAGCACGAGGCTAAGAGCTCAGTTCAAATCCACTCAACTCACTTCCACGGGTATTTGCCGTGAGCCTCCTATGCTGGGGGCACCGTTAGGCCACCATTGCCCTGTGCCCCTGGTGGGAGCTCGGTGACGTCTGTGGATTGGATGAGTGAATGGAGGTCTCCAGGGCAGTAAAGGGTCACAGGATGAGGTGATGCTGAGCCCAGCCCCATTCCCTATTAGCAGCGTGTCTTTGCCAGTTTCTCTCCCGCCTCAGTTTCCACATCTCAAAAATGGGTACGTTTATCTCCCTCCCTCATCCACTGTGTTTGGATGTGATAAAGCACGTGAAAACGGTTCACAATGTACCCAGCGCCCCACCCCCAGCTCCTGTGAGGAGAGCCAAGTCCCTGGACTCACAGGCCCGCGGAGACTGTTCACAAGCCCTTTCCTTCTTAGAGTTAGCAAGTAACAAAGAGAATCCCATTGGCAAGATGAAAGCGCAGCCGTGAATGTGCATGCCTCGTTGAGTAATCAAACACCCCGGGTCCCTCCCAGAAGAAGGGATCACAGCGTAATGTTCTACCACATACTTAAATTCAAATTAGTCATTATTTAATATTGGGGCAAACTGCAGGAGAAGGTCGCGTTTTCGCTCTAATGTTTCTTAATAAGCATGGCTGACTCCCCAGCAGGGCACACATACCCCAGTAAAGCCGTGTTTCTTTCTCTTGTTCTACTCATGCTGAAGAGATGCACCCTGGAAACAGTGGTAAACGGCCACTCCCATTCCCGGCTTCCTTTTCTCAACGTCCTGCCAGTCCTTTCCCTCCACATCTCCTGGCCCCTCCAGTGGCATCATCTCTCCCCCCGACCCACCCCGGTTCACGCACAGATCTGCCGAATCTTCCTGTTTGTCTCCAGACAAATCCAGACCGTCTGGGTTCAAATCCTGCTCTGCCATTTCCCAGCTGTGTGACCTCAGCTGTATTACTTAACCTCTCTGAGCCTCAGTTTCCTCATCTGTCAAAGGAGGATAATAGTAGTTCCCACTGCTTAGGTCACTGTGAGGATTACTATATGCAAGATGCTTACAAAGGTGCTTATCCAAGGGTCACACCCATAAATGTCACCTATTACCACATGCTAGTATTGTTGTTATTACTAATACAGTCAGCCATCAGTACAAATATTCCATGCCCTAAGTCTCTCCCAACCTCTCCGCCCTCGTTGTCAATGCCAGATTTCACCCCTGGGCTATTGCAATGGCCTAACTGGCCTCCCACATGGAATCTGTGGGCTCTGACCGGGACAAAAAGCCCATCAGACTCTCTGACACAGCGTCCAGGGCCCTCATAACCTCACCCTTCCCTGCTGGCTGCTTCATCCCACCCCTCCCCCTCCTGCCAGGGCACCAGGCTCACTGGGAGGCTCCCCATCTCCCCAACAGGCTACACTCTTTCAGTCCTCTGTGTCTTTGCACGTGCTGTTCCCTGGGCCCACAATGCTTATCCACTTATCTCTGAATTGCCAGTGACCGCCCCCGCCAAGAGAAGCAACTTCATTTTCGTGTCCTCTGTGAAGGGTCCCAACCAGGGCTGTGTTAGTAGCCAGCTCCTCTGTGCTCGGAGAGAAAAGGAACAGAACAAACTGAAAGCAAAATAATACAGAAATCTTTCCCACACCACTGTCTGGGCATTCACCGCACTGTGCTGTGGATGGATGGATGGACGCGTGGGTGGATGCAGGGATGCAGGGATGCATGGGTGGGTGCGTGGGTGCATGGGTGGACATGTGTCCGTCTTCTCTACCAGATCCTCCTCCTCCAAGGCAGGAGTCCTGACTAGTTTCTCCCTGAAGGCATGTCTGACACCAGTTTTCCAAGATGGAAAATAAATGCCTTTACAAAGACTTTTACACCAACTACTGTCTGTGGACAAGGCAAGCCCTTGCAAGTCCCCTGAAATGCAGTCAGAAGGGGGGTCTTCAACCACAGACAAACCTTGGTCCTCTGGGTATCATGCAGCAGATTCCAAACTGGGTTCCCAGCTGCAGCTCCCTTAGGACCAGGTCGACCCTAAAAGCTCTGGAAAGCTGATTCTTCGGGTCCTCAAATGTGCACGGGCCAGAGCGAACCCCAGGGCCTGCTCCCTGAGCCCGGCGACCCCAGGACACATGGAGAGATTTCCATGTATAAGAGGCCACCTACTCAGAGTCCAAGTTAAAATACAGCCTTTCCTTCTAATACAAAACACACCAGCAGCCACATGTTTCATCAACCTATAGAAACCCAAGGCGAGCTTCGCCCAAGACATTTCACAGCCCCAAGCTGCCTCTGGCATGACACTCGAGAGACGGGACATCACTGCGGCTTGGCTGCTGAAACAAAAGAGAGGATTTGCTGACCCCGGAGTACGCTCACTAATCAGCCAGTTCCTTATGCAGAGGCCAGACGGGCGGCCATTCTCATGCCTGCTGGCTCCTCTCCCTGGGGACCCCGGGGGGAGGACAGAGGACATCGTAGGCTGTCAGACAGACAGGAAAACTCTGTCTCTGGGAGCTGCGACAAATCCTCAGGGCCACCTTTTACAGTTAAAGAAACTGGTTTTAAAGGCCTGAAAAAGTGCATTCTGTTGTTACAGAAAAGCAATTCATCTTTTTTCGTTGTTGGCATTGAGATGACAGATTGATTCTTTAAAAAAGATGTCTGCTCCATATCCCCGAGGACAGTCCAGCTCATAAGACACGGGACTTGAGGGAGAGGATGCTGGAACTCTCCCAGCGCAGGCCAGATCTGCTCGGAGGACCCCACCAACCCGGGCAGGGGTGGGACCAGCTGAGCCGCTGTCATCCTGATAGCCCCACGGGCAGGAAGTAGAGGTGGCAGGACAGTCTCCCTGACTGGCCACTTCCTATTTTCAAAGTGATGGGGAGACAGGCAAACAGGCTGGATCCAGACTGAAGTGGTACCCACCTTCTCCCCTGCTGTGAGCACCAGACTGGGGTGCCTGGGGGGCGGTGCCTCCAGGCAGAGTGGGTCTCTATGGAAACCCTGCAGGCAACCGCCTTGGGCCTCAGCAACCCACCGCCCCATGGACCAAGTACCTGCTTGAACATGGTCCCCACCGTCAGAGAGGAGACCCGGGCTCACCCCAAGGTCACAGAGCAGCTGAGGAGGCGACAGTTACCCACAACCCAGAAACCCTCAGCCCACCTCCTCTTCCAACCCAGACCAACACCACAGCCCAGAGACCCGGCATCTGAGAGCGGCAGGACGTCGGCCACCATCCAAGACCAGACACATCTCCACGATACTGTTCCAGGGGGTTGCCTGGCCTCTGCTCGTACGCCTCCCGCGCCTCGTGCTGGGTTCAAATCCCCCTCTGCCACTTACTGGTTGAATGAGCTCAGGTGAGTTACTCAGTATCCCTGGGCCTTCGTTTCCTGTTTCTGGGACAGGGATAATAGCGGTCCTTGCCTCGCAGGGCTGCCCTGAGGGTTGAAAGTACTCCCGTGGGTGTCCAGAACTGGACCTAGGTCCCGACCTCCATCACAGAGGCCCCTGGCATCACACGGAGGCTCACAGGCCTTCAACATGGTTAAAGAATGATGTTTACCTGAGCTATAAACCCCCAAAGAATTAAAGACAAACACATACATGCACATTCAGAGACCACTGTTCACAAGAGCCCAGAGGTCAAACAAGCCACGTGTCCAGCAGTGGATTAGCGGACGCACAAAATGCAGCGTATTGGCGCAACGGAATATCACTCGGTCGTAACAAGAAGTAGCAAGTCGTGACACTTGCTACCATACGGGAGAGGCTCAAGAACCTGAGGCTACATGAAAGAAACCGGACGCCCAAGGCTACATATTCTGTGAGCCCATTTCTGTGCCAGGTCCGGAGCGGGCCAACCCAGAGAGACAGAAAGCAGACGGCTGGCTGCTGGCGACGGGAGGGGTTGCTAACTGGGGGCAGAGTGTGCTTCCAGGGAGATGCACGTTTCTTGGAACTAAATACAAGTGGTGGCTGCACAGCACCGAGAACATACTAAATGCCACAGAATTGTTCACCTGACGTGGCTCACGGTATGTTAAGTGAATTTCACCTCAATTCAAAAAAAAACCGAATATTATAGAGACAGTGATAGAGATACGGGTCTAGTCCTTTCTCTCCAATTAGAAGAGACGCGTTCATTACTGGTGACATAAGAGAAAATGTAAAGTGGAAAATGAAAATGAGATAGATTCATATATTGAGGCATTTTGTCTTTTTCTTGGCACACATATCTTACTTCTGGTAAATTAGGAGACGGACACGCATACTTTCGGTTCCAGCTTTTTCACTCAGGTACGTTCCTGGGGTCTTAAACATTCTTCGAAACACGCTTCTAAGCAACTGGACACTGAGCCCTCGTGTGGACTCAGCACAACTATTTAACTTGGCCCGTGTTTATCTTCAGAGGGGCTAAGACAAAGCCCTTCTGAAGCAGCCACGTGGAGAAGCGTGGTGACGTGTGATGAGCCCGACACCACGCTTCTCCACGGCAGTGCCCGGCACAGGATGCAGGCCACATCGCCATCCACTGGTGACCTGCAAAGGAGGGAGGGGACAGCAGGAGCAGCGCTGGCGTCAGCCAGTACAGACCTGGGTCTGCGGAGCTGTCCCTCTTCACAGTCGAGGATGCTTTTCTGAGAAAGGAACCTCAGATCCGCTCACGGGAGACTCTAGAGAAACCACTCCCCTGCCTTTCATTGCATCTCTCATCCCTCCCAAGATCTGGGGGAAGGAGTGGGGTCTGAATCTCTGAGTACTTCTTGCTTGTCTCTGAGGGCTGAGCGTCACTTGCTGTTTTTATTATTTTTAGCTCTGAGCATGGCCTGGCCAGCTTTGCGGGTGTCAGCTGAGCAGCCAGTGGAGGACTGGGGCTGGGGTGTCCGTTGTCGCTTTCCCTCTGGGAGAACGACGGGGGCACGTGAGGAGGGTGAGGGAGGCCCTACCACGTGCCCAGCAGAGCCCACGGAGCACTGGGTTGTAAGAAATGATTACTCCTAATGATGCTGGTCTTTTTTTTTTTGTGGTACGCGGGCCTCTCACTGTTGTGGCCTCTCCCGTTGTGGAGCACAGGCTCCAGACACGCAGGCTCAGCGGCCATGGCTCACGGGCCCAGCCGCTCCGCGGCATGTGGGATCCTCCCGGACCAGGGCACGAACCCGCGTCCCCCACATCGGCAGGCGGACTCTCAACCACTGCGCCACCAGGGAAGCCCAATACTGGTCTTTATACATGAAGTACTGGAGGTGTTTGCGTTTTGTTCTAAGGGATTAGCCAATATAATTCCCATCACAATACTGGGAAGAAGCAACCGTCATCATCCTCATTTTACAGATGAGGAAACTGAGGCACAGAGAGGTGAAGTGACTTGCCCAAGGTCACACAGCAGAGCCAGAGCTCACACGAACCCGTCTGGCTGCATTGCCATCCTTGACTCTCCACTGCATAGCCCTAACCCTGTGGGACCAGGGCTTCCTGAGGTCCAGCCTTCCCCCACCCCATGAGTACTGACGGCCACCATGGGAATCACGGCAGAATTCCACAGAAAACGAGTCCGTTGCTGCATTTTGAACACCGCTTGAGCTCAGATACTGCCAGATGAGCTTCCTGGCTGTCCGTGGGCGCCCCTGTCCCACAGTCTCCCCACCCTCGTCCTTGCAGTTGTGACGGGAGCATGTTATGTGGAAGGAAAGCTTGGGGACTTGTTAATCGCCTGCGATTAATTGCCTGTGGCACAGTGCAAAACAACGAGCAGAGCGAGGCCGATGGAGAGATGCTGGTCGTATTTTTCCTTCTTTTTTTGGCAGGAAAAGAGCAAGGATCAAGCGTTGGATACTCCTGGCTTCCAGCCCCTGGCTGGCCACTTGTGTAGGTGTGGCCGTCTCCAGGGCTCCATCCCCTTATGGAGAAGTGGGATCAGGAAGACGGCCCACCTCGCCAGCTCCAAGGGCCCAGTGTTATCGTCAGCCTCGGGGGCTTGGCTGCGTGCTCTGTGGGCGGATCTGAGCCTGTACACAGAGCGGCCTCGGAACACTCCAGCCTTTCAAATCCATCCCCGTCAGGAACGGCAGGGGCCGTTTTGACGTGGCTCGAGAGCTGCCCCAGACCCTCCCATCAGACTCTCTCTTGCTAAATCCCCTGGGTGACAAAAGCTCTCCAGGAGCAGGTGACAGGAGCCGGGGGCTCTGGTAAGGGGCCCGTCGCATCCTGGCAAGAGGTAGATGTCACCGTAGGGGCAGGGCACGCTGGGTCTGTAGCTTCTCGTGAATTCTCCAAGACCAGAGAGAGGGACACACATCAAGGAGAGATGACCTTGGCCGGCGGAACTGTAGGTGCCACAGAGCACATGGAACAAGGCTCCAAACGGGGCCCGAGGACCAGAGTGGCTCAGACCCAAGTGGATAGCAGGTGGGGCTGAGCAAACCCACACCTCCCTTCTGCTATGGGTAACGTTCTCCTTTGTCAAAGATGGGTAAATAGAAAAACAGAAGAAAAAACTAGCATGGCGCTTCTGGAAGAATGCCACAGCCGAGGTAAAGGAACATTATCCTGAAAATTCAGAGAAAGACATTCTCTCTGAAAAGGACTTCCCTCCAAAACCTGGGTAACATGGAAGGAAACTTCCAGCTGGCATCCTCAGGAGGATGTGAGAACGTAACAGGCTTTCAGAAAGAGGAGACTGAAAGGAAAACCTCAGGGTAAGAGTGGGATTTAAATGGTCAAGGGGGGCAGGCAGGGAAGGTAGGTGTCAAAAAAGAATCAGGGATATTCAGAAATGCTTGTGAAACTCTCCCAGCAGGTAGCAGAAGAAGACAGACAAATAAAATTAACAGGAGAGAAAAATGGCCTTAAAGATTAGAGCCGGGGATCCATCCTCAAAGTCGTAAGTGTTGCTGAGTAAACAGCCAGCGCAAGTGTAAAGGAGAGATCACCAAAGACAAAGAGGGAATCTTACAGGTCGGAGCAGCTCAGCTCAGCTCAGCCAGGACAGAGAAAGGAGAGATCACCAAAGACAAAGAGGGAATCTTACAGCTCAGCTCAGCCAGGACAAAGAGAGGAAACAAATGTCAGAGCCATCCTTGTGAATGAAGACATTTTACCATAAGGAGGGGGAATGTCAGACAAAATAAATGAACAATCGGATTGGTGAAAGGCTCCTCTACAATGCTAAGAATCAAGCACGCCGAGCACCCCCTGGATGCTTGGGGCAAAAGGGGTGACTCAAAAATCTATATTGGGGGCTTCCCTGGTGGCTCAGTCGTTAAGAATCCGCCGGCCGATGCAGGGGACACAGGTTCGAGCCCTGGTCCGGGAAGATCCCACATGCCACCGAGCAGCGAAGCCCATGCGCCACAACTACTGAGCCTGCGTTCTAGAGCCCGTGCGCAGCAATGAAGACCCAACGCAGCCAAAACAGAAAATAAATAAGTCAATTTATATCAAAAAGAGCTATATCTTCTACATTAAAAAAAAAATCTATATTCACAAGTTGTCATTCAGTGGAGTCTATAAAACAAACTCCCAGTACACACGGCCATTCCACAAAGTCAGAACCACCTGACCTTGTCCCCACTGCTGTCACTGTGCCTCGTCACGGCACCATCTGCACACTCGTCCTAACACAGTCTTCAGGATGAATGCCAGCCAATCCAAAGGTGATTCACAACTACCTCCGGAGTGGGAGGGACTGGAATAAAAACCACCGTGAAAAGCCATTCACCTACACGGCCGCCTTCGCGATGGTAGCAAATACAATTATAAAACATGAAAACGCTGCAAGTAATTCTCGAATGCAAAGATGCATGATGAAAAAGGAATAATGCAATGACCATAATCTGTAGACTGCGTCTGCAACCCCCGGGGTCCCGTGATAGCGTAGTTATCTGTCCTGGAGTTTCAGCCGCGCTGGGACACAAGAGACACACAGAAAGTTGGCGGAAGTGATTTGCCTGATGTGGGGAGGAGCCCTGCCCAGGAGGGTTCGCCTTCTCTGGCTGCTTCTGTGACCAGCGCTCCCCTCCCATGAGCTGGTCCAAACCCTTCCTTTGCAGTCCGATGGCTGTTGCAGGAATGCGACTCCATTAGGGGTGAAAGTTCACCCCAAGCCCCCATCTTCCTGAGAGGAGCCACGACCCCACATCAGGGAGATGCAAGAGCCGCCACAGCCCATTATGTTCGTTTTCTGCTGCGGAAAATACGGCCCGAAAGGGGAAATTACATTCTTCATATTCACACTCTCAGATCTTTGCTTTCCTCTCCCTGATCTTCTCGTGCATCCAACACAGCAATTTTGAGGACCTATGACATATCGGCCGAGAATGACGTCACCTCTCTCTCCCTCAGTGTGGGGGTGCGGCACCAAGAGTCACAACGAGATACTGACGACACAGGTGCACCTCCGTTGGTGTTTTGCAACGTGCTTTCCTTATTTTGACATCCCTTAGCGCCTGGCATCGGGGGCTATAAACAGAGTCCACATCATTAGGCAAATGACATTGACATTCTCAGTTCAACTGGGTGACCGCGGCGTTTATTTCAGTTTGGAAACCTCACGTGCACTCTATTGAGGGCTGCAGAACTACGGTGCTCTCGGAACTCTGCCTGCAAACCTACCCAGGCTTGGATTCACTCCCTCCAGTGGAGCCCGGCTGTGGTTTCGGCCCTGGGTTGGGATGGGGAGGTAGGCACGTGATCTCACTGGCACTTTTTGTGGCCGTGGAGGCAGCCTCATTCCCTGCAGTAGGAGCGGCAGAGGGACCGACTTGTTACCCCCAGAAACTGAATTATCCTCATTTCTGTCACTGTACAACCTTGAGCAAGTCCCTTACGTTCTCCAGACCTCAGCGTGCCTCCTCTAAGGTGAGGGCTGACGCGGGAGCATCTAAGTTCCTGACTAGGACTAAATGTCTATTAGACATCTCTCTTTCAGCCTGCCGTGGCGTGGAAGCAGCTTTTTCTGAAACGTACTCTCCGTTTCCAAAGCATGACGGGTGTTGGACACAGACCTAGTTGTAGGGTCGGGAGATGGTGCCTTCAGATGCCTAACTCCACTTTATCCATGCTCCCTCCATGCCCAACTCAGAGGCCACTGGAATTCCCATTCTCTTGTCACTGATAAGAAGGAATTCCTACTTCTTCTCAGCGACCATGATTTGTTACTACTACTAATAACGGTTTATTCCACTGACATTTCCGGAACACCTGCCACGGGACAGACACCATGTTAGGAGCCGGCATATGGATTGTGAATGAAGAAGACGAAGACACTGCTTTAATACAGACACTTGTATGTTAGAGTCTGCAAAGCATGGCCACAGACACTGTCTCGGTCCTCCAAGCATCTGTCTCTGGAGCAGGTCTTATGAATCCTATTTTACAAACGAACAAGTGAGGACATCGAGACATCGGGGCCGCACGTAAGACACAGCACATCAGAGGCGCAATCTGGGTCTTCTGGCCGCAGACCCTGCGCTCTCTGCACTGTACCAAGGCTGGTGATGAAACTGACCGCATATGAGCCTCAAGGGGACAAGGACGCCTGGGCTGAGCGTGACGCCAGGGTGTGGCTCTGCTTTGCTGTTACATGGCGGGTGACGTGTGCGAATCGCGTCCATGTTTTAGCCTGTTTAATTGAAGTCCTCTAGAGAGTGGAGAGGGGGGTTAGAACCCATAATAATGTCCTATCCGGAGCAAAGCACTGTGTTGCCTGCCCACTCCCGAAAGCAAGCTCTCCAGTGGCGCCCCTCACATCGGAAGGAAAGGAAGACTCGACACTTGGGAATCATTTCAAACCCTAGGACGCACCTGAGGTGGGGTCAGGATGGTGACAGGCAGGTGTGCTGGGCCCTTCCACAACTCCTGCATCTTCGCACAGGGCAGCTGTTGTCTCAGGCTGGCCCGTCCTGGATCTGCTTGGTGTCCCAGGCAGAGGTGTTTCTGGGCAATTCTCTGGAGCTGGGTTAACTTTGCCAAGGTCCTCAGGAACACGGAGCCAATTGTCTTCACGTCAACAAATGTGCGTCGAGCATCTGCTCTGTGCCAGGTGCTGGGAAGCCACGGCCCCATGTTCGACGGGTGAGCCCAGGGTGGGTGGGGACCTGACCTGAGGGGAGCCCATGCATAGGAAGGACAGTGAAGTGGGGTGTGGGTGGCCGTGATCGAACGGACCACTCAGACTGCTTCTAGGCTAAAACCACAGCTGTAGTTGCTAATGGAACGACTGGTCCAGGCAGCGGATTCAGTGGGAAGGGGGGCATTCAAGCAAGGCTGCACACTCTCTTGCCGGACGTAGCATACTCATAGAGGGGGAAGTGGAAAGACACCAGTCATGCCTCGGGGTTTCCAAATCTCAAACTTCTGCGATCCTTTCATCTTTAACAATATTCTATGTGACAACACAAAGCCATCTAGATGTCCAACTACCCAGTGATGGGTAAGTGAATTATCATATATGCATGGTTTATTTAACCATTTTATGTAAAGGATTGCTGAAGGCAGTGTGGTGCAATGGCAAGGTCATGGCCTTTGTCATCAGACATCTACTGATTCAAAACCATCTCTGCCCCTTACTGAGCTGTGTGATCCAGGGCAATTTACTGACCCTCTCGGAGCTTCAGTTTCACGATCTGTACAGTTGGGAATAATACCACTTTCCCTTCGAAGTTCTTTTGTGTATTAGAATTAATGTTTGTAAATACCTTAAGGTCATGCTGAGAACATCAAATGTCTCCAGTATATGGCAGCTAACTGTAAAAATGGCCACATCATCATTACAAAGCATTCTTAATAATATGGGGAAAAACTCATATGATGAAAATTCAGAGTATAAAAGTGTCTCAATGACATCCTAAAGATTCCTAGAAAAAAGACAAGAAGGAAATATATCAAAATATTACAAGAGACCACCTCTAGGTGGTGGCTTTACAGGTGTAATACTATTTTCAGCGTTTGAGTTGTCTTCAGTAAGCAAGCGCCATGCAGGACTCGGGGTCAGGGTAGGTTTCTGGCAGCAGGAGTCCATGCTCGGCACAGGAGGACCTGGCCGGGGCTCCTAAGGGCACCAACCGAGTGGCGTAGCGGCTTAGCCGGGTCAGCACCATGGACAGCGCCCAGGGCAGGCCCACGTACTGGTCAGCATGGCGCTCCTGGCCCTGGCTGGGGAGGTTTAATGGGCCTCAAATGACCAGGTCCAGCCACCGTTAGGCAGGCTCCCCCTCACAGCAAGTGCTTCTGTGCCCCAGGTGTCATGCCAGCCAAGAAGACGAGAGATGCCTTGTTTCTTCTTTAGGACACAGTCTGCTATGGTCTTTGATGGAAAGATCACCGACCTCGGTTTAACATTCTGTTTTAAACATAACAATAAGGTGAGGAGAAGCACATACTGCCAGAACTCCTATTTCCTTATATCCTGGTCAAAAGGGATATTATCATTGGTGGTGCCTCAGTTTTTTACCAACTTAAGAAC
This sequence comes from Tursiops truncatus, assembly GCF_011762595.2. NCBI lineage: Eukaryota > Metazoa > Chordata > Mammalia > Artiodactyla > Delphinidae > Tursiops > Tursiops truncatus. The sequence continues at coordinate 3,769,167 of NC_047038.1, forward strand.
TAAAAAAAAAAGTGCATTAGCTGTTTGGTTTGCTTTTCATTATGAGGCTGAACATCTTTTCATATGTTTATTAAAATCTGTATTAAATTTGTTATTTTTCTGTACAATGCTTTTTTTTTTTTTTTTTTTTTTTTTCGCGGTACGCGGGCCTCTCACTGTTGTGGCCTCTCCCGTTGCGGAGCACAGGCTCCGGACGCACAGGCTCAGCGGCCATGGCTCACGGGCCCAGCCGCTCCACGGCACGTGGGATCCTCCCAGACCGGGGCACGAACCTGTGTCCCCCGCATCGCCAGGCAGACCCTCAATCACTGCGCCACCAGGGAAGCCCTGTACAATGCTTTTTAAATGTCGTTTTCCTTAAAAATTCTTATTGTAACTTTTTTTAAAAAATTAAGGACACGGGAAGGCCAAAAGACTTTGGTGTTAGATCTGGGTTCAAGTCTCAGGTCCACCCTCTCTCGCTGGATAAACTTGGGCAAATCTCTTCTCTGAGCCTCAGTTTCCTCATCTGTAAAAGGATGATAGGTCTTCCCTGTAAGGCTGTTGTAAGGATTTGTGTATAAAGCAAAGAATATACAGCCCAGCACATAGGTAATAGTGACATTTGGGAATGGTCTCCTACTGTCCTGCACCTCCTAAAACTGGCCCACAGGTCTCTAACTTCTACAGGATGCAAGAAATCCACCCTCCTCAGGCGTTTGGGATTCGTGCTTTTGTCACGCTTGGCTCCTGCCCCAGACACTGTTCCAACTCTTCCCCCATCTCCCCAAGCCCCACCATTATGCGGGGACGTTCACTGATGCCCCAAATAGCTCCCAAACAGGTAGATATTAGAGACGATCGGTTCCTCCCTTGAGACTTTCCGAGGGAGAAATTTAAAAGATCAAGAAATAACTTTGTAAAGAAGTGGGTAAATATGCAAAGCAATTTCTACCAGCTGAGAAAAAGGACTGCTTGTCGATGTGCATAGGAAGTGACAAGTTAAACCTACCTGCTATAAAATTGGAAGAGTTTGCATTAAGCCTGGGTTTTGGAAGCCCAGCCGACAGGATGCACTGGTTTAACAACAACCATTTACATACCTTCATGTGCACACACATCTAACTGCATGAAAAACTCATGCCCAAATCTTACTATGAGCACAGCTGCCTCCTCTTCCAGGAAGCCTTCCTGGGTCCCTCCAGGTGGAAGGGATCTTTATCTAAGCTCCCCTGGTACTTTGTGTCTCCATGTTCTGGGAGTCCCAGAACATGCATCGGTTTGTCTCCCTGACTAGAAGGCGAGCTCCCTAAGACAGGCCATGCCTCATTCACCTCCAGACATGCAATGTTTCACACAAGGCCCAGGGCAGAGCAAGAGCTCTCCAAGTGCATTCTACTAAGAGTCAAGATGATGCAGAAGATGTAACGAGAAGCCCGGCTCACTTCTTACTGGCCCTGTGGCCTCGAGGATATTTGAGGGGGTCCTAAAAGATGAGTAGGGTTCAGGAGAGCTTGAGAAGTTTAAAAGAACCAAGCCTTGTGTCTTAATCCTGGCTCCCCCATGTACTGCTACACGGGGAAAATAAGTTCTTATCTTATGTGGGTGTAGGTATAGAGGTGACCTAGGAGTTTTGTAGGGACTCAGCAGGTGATGACTAATATAAAATTTAAAAATTATAATGATACAAGTAAACTTTAAAACCACCCATGTGTCATTACTCATGAATAGGAAAAGTAAAGAAAGATGGGAATTCCTCACTGAGGGAGGTCGTCTAGGATCCGGGAAGCCCCGTGTGGTGTGGGTCTGAGGGGTTGGTGGATTCGTGTTGGAGCCGAGAGGGGGCTACTCGGGCTTGGTCAGGCTCCATGAGATGGGCTTATATGCAGTAAATAGAAATGTGAGGTTTAAATCATCAACCTTTTCCAGGAACTATGAGACTGAGTACGATTCCAGGACTTGGGGGAAGCTTTGAGGCCAAACACTCCACTTCGTCCACTTTATAGATGGTGAAAGTAAGTCCCACAGAGGTTATGGGTCTTGGCCAAGGTCACCGGCCAGTCTCGGAGCTGGAACCGGAACCCAGCTGGTCTGGCCGGCTCTGAGGCACCCAGCACTCTCTCTCGGCTCTCTTTGCCTTTGACACACTTCAGAGGCACGGGGACTGAACACTCCCTTGAGCATACGATCAGAATGAAGAGAACTCCTTCACTGGCTCGAGCTGAACAGCACAATTTAACGGGAAGTAACTGTGGTAGATAATTTGGTCGTGATTCACAGGCGTGAACGTGAGCGGCTGGCAGCTCAGTGTAAACCTTTCACAGTACTTTCGATCAAGTGCCCCTTCATTTGTGTGCTCACCCGACTTCACCTGTCTGCCCATCCGACTCCATCCATATGCCCCCCTGAATTCATCTTATGCCACCTGACTTCACCTGTTTGCCACCTAAGTGTGTCTATATGCTCACCTGACTTCGCCTGTTTGTTCACCTCAGTTCATCTCTACGTTCACCTGACTTCACCTGATTTCACCTGTCTGTCTGCCCACTGGAAAGCTGGTACAGGGAGATACGAGGTGCCCTGCCTTTAAGGCACCCAGTCCTCCTTACTTACACCTGTCACCTCCCTTCTCCCCTTCCTGCTCTGGAAACATGCCGTGATCTCCTACTTGGACCCACCTGCAGCTCACACCCTCCACGTGAGCCTTCTCACCGCAGTGGCGGGCATCTCTCCAAAGCAGGAGCCCGCCTTGATCAGGCTCCCTGAAACCTAACAGACACAGCAGACGGGCTGCCAGATGACCCCATCTGTCCTCACGGAGTTCCAGCAATTGCGAAATTTCATGTGAACATCCACAATTCTGATCTCTCTTGTAATCTCAGAAGATAGTGGCAACCGGGCCCCACTCCCAGATGGTAAAAACTGAATGGACCCGAGTAGCTGCTGCCCTCTCAGGCGGGGCACACTCTCCACTGCCGCAGTCCCAGCTGGTGCCACGAGCCAGGCCAGCTCCACTTACCACCCCTGTGGCCACTGGAGCTGGCATCCTCTAGCTCTGCTGCACAGTCTCAACCCCTTACCTGTCTGTTCCAAGTATTTCCTCTCTGACGCTTGCTCCATCTTCCAGATTCTGCTCCCTCCCTCCACCCCTCCATGGCCACACCTTACAAACGTGTCCCTCTGTCACCACTTTTCAAACAAGCACACCTCTGAACACAACTTCTTTGGATCTTTTTCTGGTCAACCCTCAAAGCCCAGTATAAATGTCACCTCTGTAGTAAGATGCACGCCAGGCTGGATTCGACCTCTTCTCGGCTACACAGAGCTTGACGCCCAGCAGGCACTAACCTGGTTGGCCCTTCCCTACTGCTTTCTTTTGTTAAATCCAAGGAGATGCTAATATTAATTGATGTCATCAATTCATTTTTTTAAGGTCTTCCAAAAAATGATTACTGAAAGCAACCTCCTATTTTTAGAAGGAGGTTACTCATTAACAGATTCCTACTGACTTGTTACTACGTGTAGGCAACCAGTTCCTCCCAGCCACTCACGGGGCCTGGACACACAGTTTCTCTTCGCTACTTTGGCATTTTAGCTGAGCTTGCGGCTTTGGTCAGAAAGGAGAATGTGGAGTGGAGCTCTCCCGGGTGCCTAGTAACCCTCTTTCCGGGGAGAACATCCTGCTGTGGGAGCTCAAACTTGTCCTTCCTACATCACCACATCCTAACACACAGCTGTGCACCGGTCATTAAAATCTTGTCTGTTCATTGAGATGTGATACCCCGCCCCGAACGCCGAAATGTGACGGTCTCAACCTCATCGGTTCACAAACAAATGGAGCTCTGCGAAAAACGAATTTCTCAATTATGAACTCAGATCGTCCATTCGTCAAATTACCGGACAGAAGCAGAAACAACAGACAGTTTACCTTTCTCACCGCACGGCAAACACTGGACCACGAACACCTCAGCAGTCAGACACGGATGCCTGCTTGATTCCGCTTGGAAAATGCGAAACAAGGGCAGTACGAGTAAACACACGGGCTAATTCACTGGATAAAAAAGAGCGAGCACCGTGCCATCCAACTGGACGCGCCCGTGTGGCCGAGGAACCGCCATTTTAATTTAATCTAATTTAGATTAATTTAATTTTTTAAACTGACACTTGCTTGGGTTATTGGAAAACTCAGGTATCTTTGGAGCAGCTCGGGCATGCGAACGCGCCTTTTCAACTGCGAATTCTATGAACTCTAAATGTCGATCAAATCCTTCCAATGAAAATTTAGAAGCTGAATGGAGATGTACTGTCAGAATAAAATATAAACTGGATTTCAAAGACTTAGTGTGAGAAAGAGCGTGTAAACGATCTCCTTGGTTGTTTTTGCTTCAATTATTCATGGACCTGATAATCCCGCCTTAAATAAAATATACTCTTAAAATGGACTTCACTGTTTCTCCTTACGTGTCAAGTGTGGCTGTCAGAAAATTTGAAATTTCGTATGTGGCTCGTATGGAATGTCTATGGGCTGAGCTGGCATGGAACTGGGATGGGAAAGGTGGATGGAGATCTTCCTTTAACAGGAGAGCGCCTGAGGCAGGCTCCAGGGACCGGCTCCCTCTCCTGGGGTCTCCAGTGGAGGCCCGGGCTCCCGACTCCAGCCCCAGGACCTACTCAGTGGGCCATCACACCAGGACCCCTCTGTCGTCTGACTTTGTCTCCCCGTCTACTCCGCTTGAAGGTCAGACAGCAGGACTCTCAAACCTCGGAAATGTGCACGGCGGTTAGCCCAGGCCAGAAAAGAGCCACCCACGGTCAGAAGGCCATTTCTCCATCTTTAGGAGGAGAGCTAGCAAGGAAGCCTTGCGAGACTGAAACACTCACTCCAGGTGTCCTGGAGGACAGCCAGCACCTGCACGGCCCCCTGCATCTTTCACCCGAACACTGCCACCTCCTGGGTTTCAGGCAACGAAGCTACAGGTTCTCCTGCTGATGTGGGCTGACCTTTACGAGTCCTGAGCTGGGGGAAAAGGGCCTCCTCAGTAAGTGACCGCCCTCCCTCCCATTTCTCTCTCTCCTGTAACGAGCACCTGGGGGTCCCAGGTGCTGCCCCGCCCCGGGCATCTGCATCACACGTGTGGTCAGGGCTGGCAGGAACTGTCATGACAAGCTTGCGGCCAGGGCAGGGGAGTTGGAGAATGTCATCTCCCCTCTAAGACCTGAATGTCAACAGCTCCCTGTTCTCTAAGTGAAGACACGTATTTGGCTCTAAACATGCAAGCTTGTGCTTCAGCTCCCGGGGAAGAACCCTCCTCCCTCAGTCCATCTCTGCGATGGGCAGGCGGGTCACCAAGGTCATCCGTGGGGAGAAGGGAAGAAGAGCCACCAGTTACATCTTGTCACTGGGGCCGTGAAGGAACACAGGACAGAGCCCACCTGAGCTTGGCTCACACCTGAGCTTCGGGGAAAGCCGACTGAGAACAAGGAAACACGCGAACAAGATCCAGTCGGCCCTCTGTAGCCGTGAAAGCGGAACCCGCGGATACGCGACCCGTGGATGCGGAGGGCCGACAGTAAGGGACTTGATTGTCCGTGGATGGTCCTGGAACCAATCCCCCGTGGATACCGAGGGACAACTGGGATTTCCAAACACGACAAGAGCTTTGAAGAAAATGGAGCAATGGAAAAGGGCTGGGGAGAACCTGGGGGAGAGATGGGGGCCACTGCAGACAGCTTTCTGCAAAGGTGATGCTTGGGAAGAGACAGGAGGAGGGCCGAGGAGGGGGGCCTGTGAGGACCTTTGAGACGATGTGCCCTGGGCAGAGGGAGGTGAGTCCCAGAAGCAAGTCTGTGTTTTCCAGGCACAGCCGGGAGGCCACAGGACCCTAGTGAGCACGGGGCGCACGGCCCTGGGGACCAGGATAGCAGTTTGAAATTAATCCAGTGTGTGTCAGCTGAGGATTCAGAAGCCTGAAGCCACCAGGGCAATTCTTTATCCAAAAGAGATCAGGAAGCTTGAAGCCTGGCAGGGGCACTGACATGTAGCTTCTGATCGGACACTTTGCAGGAAGACTTTCCTTTGTCCTTGGAATTCCTTGAGGCCGCGGGAGGGTTATGCAACAAGAAACTAGCAGAACTCTGTTTATGCTTATTTGATCTGAAAAGTAAGGAAGAAATTGGCTTTCCTTTTAACTGGATTGACAATGGTACCACCACTCTACCTGCCTTGTCACATGCAGTGACCAAGGTCTTACTACTGTGACCTGTTGACACTGACCTGCTACGAGGTGTCCCAGAATTTAATTTTATGAAGACAACACCCTTCAATAGAAGACTTATTTTTTCTTTTTTGGCCACGACGCACGGTATGCGGGATCTCAGTTCCCTGACCAGGGATCGAACCCTTGACCCCTGCAGTGGAAGCGCGGAGTCTCAACCAGCGGACCTCCAGGGAAGTCCCAGACTTTTGTAACGAGAGGTGCGTGGCCGTGGAGAGCGTGTGAACTTGCCAATGTCAGGTGAGTATCTCACAAACATGGAGCTTTTAAGAGCTGTTGAACTTGAAGATGAATTCCGCATTTTTTTTTTTTACTGAAAGACACAAGTTCCAAATGGAAACCGAATGCAGGCTGTTATCACCCGCGGGCTACTTAGCTCACGTTTTCAAAAAGCATCAACACAGGCAATGTATCCCCTCAAATCAAAGGCTACTTTAATAATAAGTGAGAAAATCCCTCTTTTCCAAAGAGATTCAGGCTGTAGTAGGAGTACTTTGAAAATGGATGTTTGGCAGTATTTCCATATGAAATGATATATATTGCTTATAAAATCTCTCAAAGGTGCTACCTTAAATTCTTGGAAACAAAAATATCTAGCCTGTTTCAAAGTGTTCCAAAGGAGCTCAGTATGTGTCTTAGCCCACTTGTTAAAAAATATTAACAATGCAGCACTTCTCAGTGCGTTTGCTGTGCAGAGGGAGGGAAGGATGTCTTCCCCCTGCTCTGGGGGGCATTCTCCTCTGCTTTCCCTTGCTGTTAGGATGACACCCCCCCCCCAGCACCAGGGGAGGACGCCCATCCCCTCCACCATGCACCCATTCAGCCTGCAGTCACTGGGTGGACAGGTGTAAAGCCACACAGGCTCTGACAAGGCACTGACAAGGACGGGACCAGCCGTGAGCCAGACCAACACGGGCCCTGATCTCAGGGAGCAAATGGGCTGGAAGAAGACACAGGAAAGAGCCTCACTGTGCCGTCAACAGGTGGAATAGGAGCTCGCAGGGCCCCACCAGGGGACCAGGCCTGGTCAGGCTCTGGAAGGCTGCCTGGAGGAAGCGGTCGGTTCTGAGAGCTGAAGGTGAGAAGAGGGGGTTAGGAGGGGAGGACGCAGGGCTTCTCGCCCCCGTGCTGGCCTGATGCAGTCAAGGGCCTTACTGAAGGGCAGAGATGAGCCCAGAAAGGGTGGGGGGGGGGGGGGGATGAGGCCTCAGAGAGGGTGGGGCTCGAGGTTGGTTCTGGGGAGAAACAGGCAGCTCCTGAAGGGTCTCCAGCCCGGGAGGAACGGACAATCAGACCTGCATTTGGACCTGTGAACACACACTGCCGAGTCCTCCCGCCGTGGCCAGACCTCGCCCAGTGCCCGACGGAACTCGGCTCAGGACGCACCCTCGCTGCACTGAGTGAAGGAGGCTGAGAAACGCTCCAAAGAGCAATTAAGTGACGGCCCATCACCGCACAGGGGCTGGTGGGTCCCAGGAAGCCAACTAGCCACACCTGTTAACAGGATAAACTTGTCCTTTCCATCACTGATGATAGCCGGCACTGTTAACACGGAGCGAGGCTCGTAACTTAACGCTGTGCCTCCTCTGGGGCTGAGGCTTTGAAGCGGCCTGCCTGGGGGCCCTTTTCCCCACGACATGTCCTGCTGGCTTGCACAGACCCCAGTCTCAGCCCAGCCCCCTCCTGCAGCCCTGCACCACCGCCCTGCCCCTGCCCACTCCGACCGCCTCTTGCCATTCCCCGTCACCTCTTTCTCCTTTGCAACTCACACTGGGCTGCTCTGATGGGTCCCGGTTCTCCTGTCTCATTCATCTCAGACTCCACCGCAGGTACCCACACGGGCCTGGCACAGAGCTGCAATCAGCGACCCTGGGATGAGCGGAAGTTCCCATCCAGGAACCGGTCCGGGGACCAGCTCTGCCCCTTTGCCCGGCTGTGCCGACCCCCAGGAGGCCTCCTGCTTATTCCCCACCGGCTCAAGTCTCCCCCTTCACGGTCCAGCTTAAAGGCTATCGTTCACGGTTTCTCCAGCCAGCAAAGACCTCTTCCCTTGTCTGCCTCTCCTGAGGCTGGGCCTGCATCTGCTCCACTTCCATGTCCGTGGCACACAGCTCTAGGCAGGGGTCATGCACAGAGAGCATTTGCTGAAAAAAACTAAAAGAACAAACATTGCAACGGCTCCTTGCCATTCTCTCTGCTTCTTGAACAAACAGGATTCATTATTCTAATAAACACGGGACGCTCCAGCTCGGGAGATGTGGACAGCTTGGCAAAATGCTCATTAAAGCTGCGAGCACAGATTTCCACGGAAAGCGGCTCCCTCTGAAGTGTCTCTGGGCTGCCTGGGGATGAAAAGAGGTGGCCAGCAGCCGGGGACACAGCCCTACCCCCCCCGTCAGGCTGCACACGTCGCAAATAAACGCACCACATCGTTTTCTCAAAATAATACCTCTCAGGAATTTTGTTCTCATATCACTGCTCCCCCGACCCTGCCCACATTTGAATGCTGGACCGTGGCTTCCTGCACTGATGAAAACCCCCTCTTCTGGAAGAAAGCTGGAGCTTCCCAGGGACCAGAGGTTTGGTGCCAAAGCACGGCAGATGTAGTCTGGCATGAAGGAAAGGACTACATCAGTGCCAGGAAGCCACTTTCCAAGTTACGGCACCTCTCTGCGTGCCCTCCCCCCGCCAGCATCCCCAGGGTCCCCGCCGGCCACCTGTCCCCATTAAGGGGGGCTGGTCCACAGGGCAGTGTGGGAGGCTCATGGGATCAGATTCGCTTCCCTCTGAGAACAGTGAGAATTGGGGGATGTGGAAGGGCCACTGGCTTTCTGGTGGCATCTCCAGCCTGCACAGGAGGGTGGGTCTCAGAGGAGGGGACCAGCGTGGGCATTGAGTGGGGACGAGCTGCCTCCATCAGTCACCTGCAGTGCCTGGAGTTGGGCCAGGGCTCCCCCTCCCCCGCCACGGACACGCAGGTTCGGCGTCCGCCTGTCCCCCGGCTCCCCCGGCCGCTGCTTTACGGGCCCATCAATCGGGACTCCACAGGAGGCAGGCGGCTTCTAATCCATTACTCACTGCCATCCCTCCACAGCCATCGAAACCCAAAATAATGAATTTCCCCGCTCCCTCGGGCTGGCTTTATCAGTAACGCCTTAGACCAGGCAGTTAGCATTTAGAGCCAGGGTCAGATCTGGCCGGGTGGCCGTTGGCGGCGGGGGTGTGTGGCGTGTGTGTGTGTGTGTGTGTGTGTGTGTGGGGCCTGGTCTCATCCCCTGTAGCGGTGGATTGCGCCCCTCCCTCCTGGAAACAGGCTGCTCCTGTTTCTGCCGGCAGGGCTGGAGAACAAAGCACCTGGTGCCCCACTAACAGATCGCCCCAACTGTCTTTTTTTTTTTAACATCTTTATTGGAGTATAATTGCTTTACAGTGGTGTGTTAGTTTCTGCTTTATAACAAAGTGAATCAGTTATACATATGTTCCCATCTCTCTTCCCTCTTATGTCTCCCTGCCTATCCCACCCCTCTAGGTGGTCACAAAGCACCGAGCTGATCTCCCTGTGCTATGCGGCTGCTTCCCACTAGCTATCTATTTTACGTTTGGTAGTGTATATATGTCCATGCCACCCTCTCACTTCGTCCCAGCTTACCCTTCCCCCTCCCCGTGTCCTCAAGTCCATTCTCTAGTAGGTCTGTGTCTTTATTCCCGTCTTGCCCCTAGGTTCCTCATGACCTTTTTTTTTTCTTAGATTCCGTATATATGTGTTAGCGTACGGTATTTGTTTTTCTCTTTCTGACTTACTTCACTCTGTATGCAGGCTCTAGGTCCATCCACCTCACTACAAATAACTCAATTTCGTTTCTTTTTATGGCTGAGTAATATGGAATATTACCCAATTGTCTTTAAAAGCCCATCGATCCGGGTGGGCAATAGGAGGTTCCAGAGTGGCTGCATCCACCCTGTGACTCAGAAAGGACAATTTACTTGGGCTGAGAGCAGTTAAACGCTGCCTCGCTGTTTTCAAGATACTCTGTGTCCTATATCACCCGGCCTCCCCCAGACCACTGCCCTGGGGTAGAGGGGAGTGCCTTGCCGTCCCCCATGAGGTGGGCTTGAGAAAGTCAAATGGACCTTGAGGAGGCTTTCAAAATCTCCGCAAAAGAAGGACCACCCTGTTGTGTGTGCAAGACACACACGTTTTACAAGTGGAATATTACATCTATGTCTCTACGTGTCCCTGTGCTCCAGACACAGATAATACTATATGCATGGACACACATGCCCGTGTATGACATGTGCAGTGATGGACAGGATGAAATGTACATTCTTTTGCAAAATAGAACCTTACAGCCTTCGTTCTTTAAAGGTCCAGCCTCACACTGAGCAGGCGGGGGCGGCCCGTGTGATAGTTACCCTGGGGAGGCTCCAAGGGCAGAGGCTCAGGGTGGGGCACCTCACCACACGCGCGGCACCTGTCCCCTGGGGCCGTGGCGAGCAGAGCCCGTGAGGCGCCGCACCTGCACCCACGTCCCTTCCCATGGGCACACGCTTGAGTTCCTTTGGGTTAAACAGATGGATAAGGCCACTCGCCTGTATTGTCACACTTCTGCCCATCTTGCAGAGAAGTAAACTGAGGCGCAGGGGGCCTGGGTTGCCACCTTGCCCAAGGTCACACAGTTAGAGAGTGGCAGAGCCCAGCCCTAACAGAGGGCTCCACGTCTGCTCCTCCCCCAGCTCCCAGCTCCTTTCAAGGACGACATGCTCCCTGCGGTGGCCTCTGGGCTCAGCCGCCGCCCCACGACTTGAACTGGAAGCACTCGGTGGAGGAATCGAGGGAGGTGGTGCATGACCAGGATGTGAGTCCAAGGTCTGAGAAGGTGTGCAGTGTCCAGCAGGTGCACGCACCCCATCAGCAAGTAATGGTGGAAAAAGAACGAAATAATGCCATTTGCAGCAACATGGATGGACCTAGAGATGGTCATACTAAGTGAAGTAAGTCAGACAGAGAAAGACAAATATCATATGATATCACTTATATGTGGAACCTAAAAAAAATGATACAAATGAACTTACATACAAAACCAAAATAGACCCACAGACATAGAAAACAAACTTATAGTTACCAAAGGGGAAAAGGCGGGTAGGGATAAATTGGGAGTATGGGATGAACAGATACACACTACTATATATAAAATAGATAAATAACAAGGACCTACTGTACAGCACAGGGAATTATACTCAATATTTTGTACTAACCTATAAGGGAAAAGAATCTGAAAAAAATATATATGTATAGCTGAATCACTTTGCTGTACACCTGAAACTAACACAACATTGTAAACCAAATATACTTTAATTAAAAATTAATTAATTAAAAGTAAAAATAACAGAAATTTAGAAAGTAAGTAATGGGGAAGGATGACATGAAAATATTATATTTTCTTTCAATTTATGTGTATTTTAAAAACTGGTTGCTATGTTATTAGGGCATATATACTTATTAAGTTGTTTGGCCCTAACTACTTAATAAATAGCACTTTTAGGGTTATGGGGTTCTGCTTTGGTCTAGGCATGATGTGAAAAAATTACTGAGGCTTTAAGTACACCATGAAAATCTGGGAAAATCTAGGAACCTCTGGTATAGTGGGGAAAAATTACAGGTGTTGCCTAGCACTCTAATCTTGGTTTCTAATATCATTCTTCAATAAAAGGAACCAGGATTTCTTGGAGAAATGGCTGATTCTAGAACTGGGGTGGGAAATATATAAGGTGAGCCTGGAGCATCCTGTAGGACCAGAAAGTGCGGGAGTGCTGAGCACAAAAATCACAACGATGGGTAATGATGGGAGCGTGTCGAAGGGACACGGGAGCCGTCTGAAAGAGCGCCCAAGGACCACAGCTGGGACAATGTGAACCACAAAATAACGCAGTACTGCATTATAACCCAGAGGATAAAATAAATATTCATGTTCCATCCTCATATAAATAATCGATGGAATGATTAAATGGGGGAGAAGTCACCAATCTTTGTGAAGAAGCATTCTAAATAATTCACGTAGACCTTCTGCCCTCAAGAAGAGGGGGCATAAATCCCCACCCCCTTAGGTGTGGGCTGCCCACAGTGACTCCCTCCAAGCACGGGGAACTATACTCGATATTTTGTAATAACCTATAAGGGAAAAGAATCTGAAAAAGAATATAACTGAATTATTGTGCTGTACACCTGAAACTAACACAACATTGTAAATCAACTCTACCTCAGTTTAAAACAATTGAATTGGTAACAATAAAACTGCATCACCTACGTAAAGAAAAAAAAAAAGACAGGACGGAAAGAGAGCAAAAAAGAACTAAAGAGGAAATAAAAAAATAAAAACAAAAGTTAAGAGGAAATTTACTGTTGAGAAACCTATAAAACAGCACCTCAGCCAGGTGATCAGGGTCAATGTCCACAGTGATAGGTCATGTTGACAGTATCTACCTGGACATCGTGTGATGAAAAGGGCACTTTACCTCTGTGGGCTTCCTTCAAAATGGCATAACTCAAGTCTAACAATAGAAAAACGTCAAACAAATCCTAATTGAGGGTCATTCTTAAAACAAAAGCTGACCAGTACTCTTCAGAAATGTCAAGGTCATCAAACACAAGGAAAGTCCTAGACCCTGTCACACTCTAGAAGACTGTAAGGAGACATGACAACTAAATACGATGTGGGATCCTGGGTGGGATCCTGGACAGAATAAGGACATAAGGTAACAACTAAGGAAGTCTGAATACAGTGTGGAGTTTCCTTAATAACAGTGCATCAGTGTTGGTTCCTTATTTGTGACAGATGTCCCATACTAATAAAAGATATGAATAATAGAGGAAACTCTCTATACTAGCTTTACAATTTTTCTGTAAATTTAAAACTGTTACAAAATTTAAAACTCAAAAAAAAATACGCTTGAAAAATAACTATGGGTGTTGAAGTCAGCAGGCCTGGGTCCAAATCTAAGCTCAGGTGCTTCCTAGCTGGGGGGAAGGGGAGGGACCAAGAAAGTTAGCATCCACCAGCCATCCACGGGCCCACGGCTCCCAGTCTCCCTCAGGTCAAGCTGGGCCGCGTGACTGGCTCTAGCCAATTGGCTAAGAGACAGCATGCGTGTCACTTCCTGACCGAGGGAGCTAAGAACTGAGTGGCCTCAGGCTTCCTGAGTAAGAAATGGATTTGTGTTGAACAACTGAGATTTGGGGGTTGGTCTGCACAGCAGCTGGTGTAAATTACTCCAACTCTACCCAGCTGTGAGACCTCTGCTCGTCATTTTCCTCTCCCTTAACATGGTGCTAAAGATGGGAACATTAGGTGGCACACAGGAGGCTCAGTAAATGACAATGGTGATGGCCATCACCATCATCTCCATCATCATCATCACCATCATCATCTCCATCATCACATCATCATCATCATCACCATCTTCATCATCATCATCTCCATCACCATCATCTCCATCATCATCATCACCATCATAATCACCATCATCACCATTATCATCATCATCATCTCCATCACCATCATCTCCATCATCATCACCACCATCATCACCATCATCATCTCCATCATCACATCATCATCATCACCATCTTCATCATCATCTTCTTCTTCTTCTCCATCATCATCATCATCACAAGTCCCTCAACATCACCATCATCATCTCCATCACCACCATCATCACTTTCTGATGAAGACGCGGCCCATAGCCTTTATCCCGAAGACGGGGCAAACCTCTCACCTCTCACCTTTCTGTCAGCCGGAGAGAAGGGTGGGAGTTCCCGTCTTGGGGGCAAGGCAGGAATCCGTTGTAAAACTCTTCTTCCTCAGGGACTAGTTTTTGATTTTTAAAATCGTGTCTCATCGATCCTCAGTCAGGAGAAACAAGTGCGGCCTGAGCCAGCGGAGTCCCCAGAGAATCCAGCGGTGTCAGGCGGCCCCTGCCTGTCCTCCCTCCGAGCTCGGGGCAGCGAACAAATAAGCCAGCAGAGTGACGTGAGGAGTAGTATCACAGGAGGGACATTACTATCCAAAGCCCGCCGGGGCACTGCGTCGTGTCGGAGAGAGCCGAGGGCCACTCCCCAAGGTCGGCTCTTACGATTAAGCGTGGGGATGCAGGAGCAAGCCAGACATCTGCCAGACAACTGGGGGGTCCTCTCTTCAGTACTGGGACCATTTGCTGCTTCTTTCTAGAACACTCACTGTAATAGCTGCCGTGGTCCTGGCTTTCCTTCTCCAAAGAGCTTTGTGTAGCCCACTGCTGCGGAGACCAGCACAGGGGGAAGGCCTCGTGGGGCCGTTCCCCATCTCAGCAGCCTCTTCCCAGCCGTGAGCTCAGGCAGCCTTCTCACCTCCCGGGGCCGTGGTGTCCTCATTCGTGAAGTGGGAACCCCACCATCCAGGACCAACGACCCTGTGAGTGATGTGCCCAAATTCCTGTGTCGGGGTCCTAATGCCCAGCACCCCAGAACGTGGCCTGACGTGGCAACAGGGTCTTTACAGAAGGAACCAAGTTGAAATGAAGTCATTAAGGCGGGCCCTGATCTAACATGACTGGTGTCCTCATAAAAAGAGGCAGTTTGGACACAGACAGGCACACGGCGGGGAGGCCATGTGAAGATGGAGGAACAAGTGAGGGTGATGCCGGCTCTGCAGCCCGGCAGCCTTCCTTCTCTCCCTCCCTCTCTCCTGCCCACCCCTCCCCCTTCTTCTTTTTCTCCCTACCATGACTATTCCTATGTCCAGGCAGCAATGCAGGGGCAGGGTGCCTCGGCCGACACGACAGACGCAGGGACATAACAAATGATCCATTCACTGCCTAGCTGTGTGTTCACCCTCCTCGGGGAATAGAGCCCAGGGACGCAGACCCACAGACACGCGGTAGGCCTCAGGGTCCCGAGTGTTTTGGCAGAAAGAGGCTCCCTGGAGACGGTGGAGGAGCCCATGGGGCAAAGCACAGGAGACAGGCGCGGGGAGGGGCCCGAGGGAAGGAGCAGAGAGCCACGGATTCTGGGGCCCTGAGGATACCAGGGCTGGACCCCGAGGGGGTGGGGGTGTTGAGGGGCTGGAGAAGGTCTCAGGAGGCAGTCCTCAGGGCCTTGGGAGAGCCAGAGAAGGAGTCCCAGGGCCAGTGCCAAACTCTAGGGAGGTGAGAGGAAGCAGAAGGCCTGTGCAGTTGCCCCTGATTCGTCCCCTCCAGCCCCAGCCCTTCTGCAGGGTGCAGCCCCTTCTCCCTGGAGGGAGCCACGGAGGGCCCATGCTTCATCCTTTGCATGAGGCTATTTCAGGGCAGAGGGAGTGGCGGCATCCCTGAGTTTAGAGGGAGGTGTGCGGCGGTAAGAGGCAGCTGCTAGCAGGGGCTGGTAGGACAGCGCATCCCCTGAGATCTGAAGAGGAAGATGGATGAGACAAAGACATGGGTGGGACATGGGAACCAGGAAACAGGCTGAAAGAGCTGGCCATCCCGGGCTCAAGAAAGAGATGCAAAAGGGAGATTCTATCTTGAAAACGGAGTGGATGGCGGCTGGGTCCAGGAATCCAGGTTCCTGAGACCTTGCCCTGCAGCATGGGCAGGCAGGGGGAGGGGGCCTGAGGTCTGGGGCTGGAGGCGCTCGGCTCGGCGCGATGCCCACGTGGGGCGGGAGCTGGCGGGCGGTCTCTGTGGGCAACAGGACGTGGGAAGCTCCTCCCCCACGCACGCCCCGAGATGCAGCCACGCGTGCGATTCGTGGCCGCCTGGCTGCTCTCTGCCACTCGTGCTGGTCCTGTGTCTCATTCCTTCTCTTTCACACTCACCTAAGCGGCTCTGCCTGGGGAGGCTTCCCTGTCTCTATCTGGGGTTCCTTTCTCTGACCCTCAAGGGGCTGCATCACCACCCAGGGGCCCGGCTTTGTTACTGACTGGAGGCCTCAGAGCTCCCGTTCTGGGAGGTCCCTGCTTCTCCTGGTGACAAACAAGCCCTTTTCTGCTCTGACCGCCAGGGACCCACTGAGACCCCTGGGGTGAACAGGGCTGGGGAGGGTTGGTGGGGGGAGACTCTGCTCTAGCCAGGGGTCGGGGCCGGGGGCTGTCCCTTGATGGGGGCTTCCACAGATGGGAAACATCCATGAGCTTCTCTCTTGGGGACCCCCCACCCCAGGTTCTGGGCACCCATTGGCAGGAGCTGCCTCAGAAGGTGCAGACTAGGGCAGGGGCGTGAGTCGAGGCTGTGTCACTTTCTAGCTGTGTGGCTTTGGGCCGATCACTTGACCTCTCTGAGCCCCTACTTCCTCATCTGAACGGTGAAGAGGCCACGTAGGTGTGGGCACCCCTCCTCAAGAAGACCCCAGACAGGGCTCTGCACGTGGCACCTGGCTCACTGTCATGGGCTGTCAGCTCAGAGACAGGGAGGGAATGGGGGCCGGGGCTTCCCGGGGGAGGAATGGCTGTCCGTGGTCCCTCCCCCTCAACGTGGCAGAGCACCTCCTCCGACTGCGGCCCACCCCAGGGTGCTGAGGGTCGGCAGGGATTGGGTCTAGTCACTCAGAGGATGCTTGGCCAAAGCAAGTGAGGGCTGTGCAAACGGTCCCCCTTGTTTCTGAGCACCCCGAATTTTCTAGAATGCTCTGACGGATGAGGCTGCGTTCACTCATCAGGTATGTGTTGAGTGCCTCCTTCCTGCTAAAGACAGCTCCCCGTTCCACAGACACAGGAATGAAAAAAATCATTGTTCTTCCCATTCGAAGGTAATAAACCACCAAAACAAATGTTTTTAAGGAGAGAATTTGCTGAGCGCCAACTCTGTTTAAGGAGACACAGTGCAGTTTCGCATATAATCATCTCTTTTCATCCTTGAATCGCCCAGAGAAGAGGCAGAAAAATCTCCTTTTCACAGATGGGCAGCCTCAGTTGTGAGACTCACCGACTCCTCCGCCACCAGCTGGACAGAGGACGGACAGCAGAGATTTGCAGCCGGGTCTGCACCCACAGCCCTCCCCGTGCAGGACATGGCCCGGCCCACAAGTCCTCAGCAAAGCAGGGAGATGAAATTCTCCCCATGCCCACCGAGAAGTATCCTTCGAGCTTAAGCTAAAGTCTTATGCCGTTGCCCTGGCAGGTTTCTTTCTGCTAAAGCAGAAACACCCCACTTGGAAGAAAAGCAAAGGAGAAATATGTTATCAAATAAATTAAGCTGACATTTTATGTTTCATAAAGTAATCTGCAACAAGTATTGTTTCACTGGAATTAGGTAGTTTACATTTTAGTCAAATTGTTCCCACTTGCCTTGCTTAGCGATAGTCAAAAGCTATAAAGCCCTCTGTGTTGACAACAGTTTAAAAGATGACAAGACTGTTTGGGATTCTAGAACACGTAAGTGCACATCAGATAAACAGGCATGAATGTGTGCTGGTGTGGGGAGAGGGAATAAACTCCCTCTTTGTAAACTAGAACGTGCAGGACTGAGCTTCCCAGCTGAGCAGTGCGTTAGAGGCAGTGAGTCCCCCGTCAGTGGAAGTATGTAAGCAAAGGAAGATGGCATCTGTTCAAGGGGAGTCCTTCTAGGAGGCAGCTGGGGCTGGTCAGACTCCCTTCCAAACCCTGGGGTTCTGGGAGCGTGCTTCCCATCCAAGTCAGCGGTGATGCCCACCCAGCAGGAAGAGAAGAGCTCCACCTGCAGAGGAAATAATCCCCCCAAAGACTTTGCTCTGCATGAAGATGGTGAGACCTGGCCAATGGGGAGATGGTGCAGGGTAGTCGAGACAAGGTGTGTGGACTCAGTAACAGTTGGAACTGGGGCCAGTTCAAGCCACCTCCTGTACTGCCTGCTGTAGCCTGCTTGCCCTGGACAGGTCACTCACTCCCCTGAGACTCAACTTTCTTGTTGGTAAAATGGAAGAAAAGGATGGAGGCTCCAAGAGGGACTACTGTGCACGGTGTTGACTGCTCTGTTCCCAGCCCAGAGGGCAGGCCTACGGCGACACACGGTAACTATCTGCACAGTCCCTGAGGACGGGGAGTGAGATGGATCCCTGCACGTCGAGCTTCCCCGCACGGTGCCCACCTGAGAGCCCGTCCCTCGGCCCCTCCGTCGGCAGAGAAGGGCTTCTGTTCCTCTAAACCAGGGGCTGGCAAACTGCCCCCTGCTGGATGAATCTTGCCTGTGGCCTGTTTTTGTTTATTTTTTTTGCGGTACGCGGGTCTCTCACTGTTGTGGCCTCTCCCGTTGCGGAGCACAGGCTCTGGACGCGCAGGCTCAGTGGCCGTGGCTCACAGGCCCAGCCGCTCCGCGGCATGTGGGATCTACCCGGACCGGGGCACGAACCCGTGTCCCCTGCATCGGCAGGTGGACTCTCAACCACTGCGCCACCAGGGAAGCCCAATGTGGCCTGTTTTTATACAGCTGGGGAACTAAGAATTCTTTTTACATTTTTAAAGGGTTTTATAGTGGGTTAAATAGTGTTCCCCCAATTCATATCCTTTCCATAACCTCAGAATGGGACCTTATTTGGAAATAAGGTCTCCACACACATGGTTAGTTAAGATGAGGTTATATTGGAGCAGGCTGAGCCCTACATCCAATGACTGTGACCTCATAAGAGGAGGTGGATTGGGACACAGCCATACATGGAGGAGGAGGAGCCATGTGATGACAAAGCAGAGACTGGAGGGATGCAGCCACAAGCCAAGGTTTGCTGACACCACCAGAAGCCGGAAGAGGCAAAGAAGGATTCTTCCCTAGAGTGTTTGGAAGGCGCGTGGTCCTGCCAACACCTCGATTCCAGACTCTGGCCTCCAGAACTGTGCGAGAATAAATTTCTGTTGTTTCAAGCCACCCAGTTTATGGGACTTTGTTACAGCAGCCGCAGGAAACAAATACAGGTTATATATTAAAAAACTACAAATCAAAACAAAAAAAGAAAAGAAAAATGTGCAACAGAGACAGTGTGGGCCCCACAAAGCCATTACTATTCAGCCTTGCATGGAAAGGCCCACCCCTGTTCTTGAGTAAAACCAAACTCGCTATCACCACCACAGCCTCAGAGCTCGCTGACCTCCCAGCCCCATCCCAGGTGTCTGCACCCATCTCTCTGGCCCCAGGGCCTTTGCACATGCTACGATCACAGACCACACACTTCCTCAGCACAGCCCTCTCTCCCCAGCTGCTCCCAAAGTGGGTCACGTGCTTTGCTATATGGTCACAGGGATAATTAAGTACAATTAACAGTGAGGGATAATCAGTTAAAACCGATAGCTAATTGTAATTAATCAGGCAATTATTCAGTCAATGCTTGCTCTCACACTAGGCTCTCAACTCCATGGGGTAGAAGCTAAGTCACTGGTGTCCACCACAGTGCGCTGTGCAGATCAACTAAGGTGACAGGAGATGCCCGCTCTGGTCCAGGCTCCCACTGTGCCCCCCATCACCAAGAGGAGACGTTTGCTGGACACCAGCTCTTCTCTCGGGAGACGCATCTTAAGTCACCCTGACCTGGGCAAGATCCGCCGGGTGCGGCGAATGAGGGTGTGGCTAAAACTGTTCACCGGGTGGGCTGGGAAGAAGGCTCGGCTTTGAGTCAGAGTCTGGGTTCCAGCCTAGGTGTCTGTGCCTGTCGCCCATTCACACCGTCCCCGAAAACAGCGGCCAAATCCACCTCGCTTCTCGCAGCCACTGACCAGAAGGCTTTGCTTCCATCTCGCTTGGCAAACCTCAGTCTCTCTACCAAGCCTGCATTTTAAGCCACACCAGCCTCTGTGGACAGGGAAATAAGTGTCTATCGACGAGGGAAACAAGCGTCTCCGAGATCATCCGCATGCTAAAAAGGACTTATTATTGGTCCTAAAAGGACTGACATCAAAAGAAGAAGAAGGATCCCCACTACAGCAGGCGTGCAGAAGAGCCATAGGAAGGTGACAGCGCGAGGGTCTCGGCAGCCGGGCCGCCCACGCCCTGAGCCGGCTTCCTTTCCCTCCTTTGAACCTGGCTGTGCCCGGGCAGGGGCGGGGAGAGCCCCGTGATTGGGGGGCTGTGCACGGCGTGCTGGGCAGCGCCTTGGATGCTGTACGTGAATCCTCTCCTTCCCTCCTCCCAGTGGCTCAGGGAATGGGCCCTGGCATCCCCTTCTCCCCTCTTGACGGCTGAAGCGCCTGCCGTCAAGGAGGGGAGGCACAACCCCCGTCTGCCCAGCAGCTGGGTCCACCTTCTTCCTTCCCACGACCACCCTGCCTCCAGCCGAAGAATTCCTCAGAAATTACCTTTCGGGTGAATAACAACCAGCCCTCACTCTCCCCTTGCACCCACAATCCCACCCTCACCCTAAGATGCTGTGCTCTTAGTGGTTCCTTAGACCGTCGAGTAAATAAAGACAACCAAACCCGGACAGTCTGCCCGAAGCTCCCCAACCCCGGCCAGCCGGGATGAACGAAACAGAACAAACAGATCAATAAAGGTAATTACCAGCTCTTTCTGTGGGCTCGGCGGCCAGCATCTTTCCTGCACTTCTCAGCTGCCAGGATGGGAGCGTTTGTCAGAGCATTACATGTCCCCGGAGTCCTGGCCAGGCTTCAGCAGTTCAGCCAGCCTGTCACCAACAGGCATGGAAAGGACAGTCGGTCCTGTGCCTGCTTCCCAACCGGAATGGCAGGGAACGATGTCCCAGCTCCACAGCGTCTGTGGCATGGCCGAGGGTCGCACCTCCTGAGCACAGATGACGGCAGATGTGGATGTCTGTGAGTGGTCGCCGGGTACCAGCCACCGGGCTAAGCCCGTGTGGGGGCAGTTCACTCCTCTTGTACAACCACCCGGGGGACGGTACTGCTGTCATCCCCATTTTACAGATGAGGAAGCTGAGGCACGGGGCAGATGGGAACTTGTCCGAGATCGCATCGTGGGTCCCAACCCAGGCCCTTCGTGCTGTGCCACCTCCCGCAGCGCCTTGGCCCCAGCCAGGGGCTCGGGCAGCTGGAGACCCTGGTGCAGGTGGTGACCGCCTACTTGGGCCTTCCCTGATGCCATCCTCGGGACCTCTGCCTGTCCAGACTGCCTGCCCCACCATTCCGGGCCTTGAAGTCCTGCATGAGTCCTCGGGGCACGCACTGCCCTCCGTCTGTCTCTCCCAAGGTGCCCATGTCACCGTTGGTCCCCTAGAGTGGCTTGGGGTGTCCACCGGGCCATCTGCAGCTTCAGTGCACTTCAGTCCAGCTTTGCAGAGCCGGGCTGGGACCTGGACCATCTCACTGGGGTCAGAGATGAACCAGGCCTGGCCAGGTCTGTGCAGAGCTCACAGGGGCTGCAGGAGGGGCTCAGGGGACGCTGGTGGGTGTAGGGACCATGAGATCTCATGGAGGAGGGGCACATAGGCTGGGCTTTGAGGGCAGAGCAGAGTCCAGCGGGGGAGGGAGGGCTGGGGCAGAGCGCCCCAGAGAGACCCACGTCCCCGCTGCACTGCTGGAACAGCAGAAGACACAGAGGAGACCTAGTTCTGAATGTGCAGAGAACAGGGAAAACTGGCGCCAGGGTCAGGGGAGGAGTGACATTTGCTGGATCAAAGGTTAAGGGCAAGGTGGGTCAGAGGAGGGCAGAGAGGACCCCTGGCGTTGGGCCATGTCGGGGCCGGGGAAGGTCAGCCCAGGATCCCGGGGGACGGGCTGGAGCGGGGAGGAAATGAGGCCTGGGGCCAGGGGACTCCCCTGGGAGTCTGCGAGCCGGCCCCATCTGCCCAGGGAAGATGCCGAACGTCCCTGCAGACCCGGCTGGCAGGGCGAAGGGCGGGGCACAGGCGGGGCCACACTTAACCTTAGCTCCTGCCCGCATCACGTTGTCAAACGCCCAAGGTCACGGCCCAGCCCAGGGAGCTGGGATTCCCCCTGTAGCTCTGCTCTGAGAGCTGGGGTCTTGTCCTGTCACCTGGGAGAGGGGTCCCCATCAACGGGCAGGGGGACAGTTCACCTGGGTCTTCCTCAGTCTAATGCAGTGGCTCAACTGCAGGGACTGTTGCCTCCAGGGGTCAACTGGCAATCTCTGGAGACGTTTTTGGTTGTCACCCGGGGAGGGTGGTACTGCTGGCATCTAGTGGGGAGAGGCCAGGGACGCTGCTAAACACCTCCCAGTGCACAGATCAGCACCCTGCCCACATCACAGAACTACCCAGCCCCAATGTCAACAGTGCCAAGGTTGAGAGAGCCAGACTGGCCCTAAGGACATGTCTCCAAATGGAGTTGTTTATTCATCCCTCCCCCATTTAAGTGTCTCTGGTCACCTTGGCCAGCTGAAGGCGGAGTGTTCCAGCACCCCAAGGCAGCCTTGGGAGGAGGGGACCCCTCCTCCCTCCACAGACACCCCCTGCTCTCCTGCTGCAGGAAAAACCAGAGGCTTTACCAGGGAAGCCACCTGGCTGGACCCCGGCCCCATTGCTTCTCTTCTCTGTGTCTGTAGGCAAGTCACCCTACAGACTCCCCGAGCCTCACTTTCCTCATCTTGTCGTAGCATGAAATGTGCCAATGGATACAAAGCGCTTAGAACGTGGCTGTTG
Source organism: Tursiops truncatus (assembly GCF_011762595.2). NCBI lineage: Eukaryota > Metazoa > Chordata > Mammalia > Artiodactyla > Delphinidae > Tursiops > Tursiops truncatus. Next base: position 3,791,961 of record NC_047038.1, read on the forward strand.
GGAGCTGCTCTTCATCCGATGCCAGCCGCTGTGCTCCCAGCTCCACTCCTTCTCCAGCGAAGGCATCACCCATACAGGGGGCGGCATCACGTGGACTGAGTCTCAGCTCCAACCACTACGTTCTCCAGAGGAGCCCCGGTACCCCCCGTGCTTTTCCCAGAGGCATTTGCAAAGCAAGTTTCTTCAAATGGCTCACCCATAGGAGGACGGACCCCTTTTAAAGGCACTTGACATGGGAGAAGCGCTTGGTAAATATTCATTGGGCGAACAAATGATTATCATTACGATAATAGAATCTAGCCCAGAGCAGTTAACCCAATTCTCAGGCTTCATGCTTGGCTATTAATCTCTATCTGCTTAATCAGTGTGATGAAGAGTCCTTGCACTGCCAGGACGCTGTACAGTCTATGAAGCACAGACAGTCTTCAGAGCCTCTTCTTATCTGTGTGTCACTTGTATCACACAACAGGCAGAAGCCGGAACAGTGCCACCCACCCCAATTCACAGATGAATTAACGGAGGCTCAGGTACGAGAAGAGATATGCCTCCGCTCCATCCCCATCCTCTGCCCAGTTGGGTGATGAATCTGAGATCAGTGTAAGAGGAAGGAACACGGAAAGACCTCAGGTTCTTTCTAGGAAGAATGACTCACTGACTGAGTGACTGATTAATTGAACTAAATGAGTGAATTCAGTGACTCTAGGCAGGTAAATGATAATTTAATATACAGACAGTTTCAAGTCCCTGCAAACACTTTGGAAGCACCAGCTGGCTCATGAACAATTGATAAGCTAATGGCAGACTCTTCTGATCTACTCCTTGTCAATCGTCAGCCCTAAGGTGAGCCAGACCCAACCTGGGCATTCATCTCTCCGAGCCGTCACACATGCAGTTCTCTCCAGGATACTGAGTACCCTTTCTCCTTTTCGGTCTCTGATAGATCCTTCACAATCCTGAGGAGCTGTCCCTCATCCAATCCCTTACCCCTACAGACAAGGCAGGTTAAACTGCCCCTCCTCTGTGTCCCCACGGGAGGACTACATGGTGACAACTGCCCTCCTTGTATGTGATGTTTGCACACTTGTCTCTCCATTGAGCAGAGAGTGTCTCAGTGGTGTACCTGGCACGGGTGAAATGGGAGAAAGGGTGGATGGATGGGATGGATGGATGGAAACAAAGAACGAAGGGAGGGAGGGAGGAAGAGAGGGAAGGAAAGTGGATGGGTGGATGGGTAGGTGGGTGGCAGATGGATGGATGGATGGAAAAGTCAATGGATGGATGGATGGTGGATGGATGGATGGGTGGATGGGTGGATGGATGGGTGGGTGGATGGATGGATGGATGGATGGATGGGTAGATGGATGGATAGATAATGGGTGGGTGGATGGGTGGATGGATGAGTGGGTGGATGGTTGGTTGGATGGATGGATGGGTGGGTGTGTGGATGGATGGATGGATGGATGGGTGGATGGGTGGATGGATGGATGGACAGATGGATGGGTGGATGGATGGATGGGATGGATGGATGGTTGGATGGATGGATGGATGGGTGGATGGATAATGGGTGTGTGGGTTGATGAATGGATGGGTGGATGGATGGGTGGGTGGATGGTTGGTTGGATGGATGGATGGATGGATGGATGGATGGGTGGATGGATGGGTGGATGGATGGATGGGTGGGTGGATGGTTGGTTGGAGGGATGGATGGATGGACGGATGGATAATGGGTGGGTGGGTTGATGAATGGATGGGTGGATGGATGGGTGGGTGGATGGTTGGTTGGATGGGTGGTTGGATGGATGGATGGATGGATGGGTGGATGGATGGGTGGGTGGATGGGTGGGTGGATGGATGGGTGGGTGGATGGGTGGTTGGACGGATGGATGGATGGATGGATGGGTGGATGGATGGGTGGATGGATGGGTGGGTGGATGGTTGGTTGGAAGGGTGGATGGATGGACGGATGGATAATGGGTGGGTGGGTCGATGAATGGATGGGTGGATGGATGGGTGGATGAACAGCAAATTCTGGAGCCTAGTTCTCTGACTGCATCTTCTTGAACTCTTCTTCTTGTGCAGACTGGACTTGCGTATATTTCCCACCAGCCTAGGACTGGGTCTGGATCTCTTCTGTCTTTGCACAGTGTCTAGCTCAGCCCGTCAGCTCTGGGGCCAGGCCTCTTCCTCTCTGGCTCTCCACATCCCCTCTGGGAGAATTCCTCGGTGCCCAAGTTCTAGCTGACACACGCTGCACAGGCGTCTCCAGCCCAGCGCTTCCTCCAAGCTCCTCACTCACACATCCAAATGTCTGCTTCCCACTCGACGTCTCAAGGTTCTCCAAGATCAACATGCTCCAGAGAAAATTCATTATTTTCACCCACAAACCCACTCCTCCCCCAGCATCTCCGGCTTCAGAGGGGTGACCCCACTGTTCCCATTGCTGAAACCCGACTACCACAGTCCAGACCTCCATCACCCCTCACCTGGATGACGGCAGTGGCCTCCAGCTGGGTCTCCTCCTACCCCACCATAGGAGACCTTTTCAAATACAACCCCAGTGTTGTCATTCTCTGTTTAACACCCTTTATTAGTTTCCATCTCTCTTGGGAGTCAATGACTGTTAAGATGTTAGTGGAGTGTGTAATACACAGACTGTTTCCAGAACTCTTAAACCACTTTAGATGCACCTTTTGCTAGTGGGCAGTTGCTATGTTAATTGCAAACCATCTCATCTATTCCTTTTGAACAGTTTCCCCAGATGGCTCTGCAACCACGCTGGCTTTCCTCCAGCTCTCTCAGCCTCAGGACCTTTGCACCTGCTGTTTCCTCCCCACCTTTCACCTATGTAACTCCTGCCTTCGGATTTTGGCTCAAGTGCCCCTTTTGCATGGAGAACTCCCCATAACCCTCTGCCAGAGCGACTTTTAAAGCAATGTGTTCTCCTAACACTTGTGCATTACCTCCACCACCAGGGTTTGCTTGAGTCAATGCCACTTTCCCTCAGGGGAAGGAGAGCATGCGTGCTGTTTTGTTCCTTTTCTTATCTCCAACACTAAATAATTGACGGATGAGTGAGAACGGGGTGCTTTTCCCAAATGTTGGCTTTGGGTGGAGAGATTCCCAGGGCACCACTGAGTGGACCCCACTTTGGATCTTCCTCACCCGCCTGCCTGCACAGGCTGGTGAGGGTGCTGGCGTTTTCCTCCGGGTTCCGCCAGCCCACGCAGGTGGGCGGGGAGTTGTGTGTCTCTGCTAGAAAGCGCCATCAGAACGCTGCCCGCGGTAAGTCATTCCCAGACAATTTCGGAGGCGGTTGTACATAACTGCTCCTCGGGAAAGTGGCCATTAAAACGAGGCAGTTTAACAGCGACCCATTCACCCAGCCGGAGGTTCTGAAATGGTCCGTCTCATGCAATTACCATCACGTTCATGCACAGGGTGTGTTTATCCTGAAGGGGTCCCAGCAGGTCGTCTGCGTGTTTTGGATCTGAACTCCGGCTTCCAGGAGAGGCGTAAACAGGACACGCACCTGGACGATGCTTCTCCGTCCTCCTCCTGTGATCAGCCCACTGATCTGCCGGGCCAAGTGGAGGATTCCGGGCAGAGTTACGGCTGTGACAACTTCTCTGCATTTTCCCCTGAGCCTCAGCACCTCAGCCTCCAAGCACTTAGCTTGCCTCCCTCACACCTGTCCACACACACTCGTCCCTACACACCTGTCTCTACACACCAGGACATTTATGTCATCAAGCCTCTCTCAAGTGCCCTGATCTCCCTGCTTTCCCTCGCGTGGCCAGCTCAGCCCACGTGGCATTTCTCTCAGGGATCTGGCCTTCCTTGAGGCTCCCACAAATCTCAACGTTGCAAAGCCCGACGTTGGCACTTAATTCCGTGTCTCTGCCTGGTATCCAAATGCCCCGCTCTATCCACAAGCATACGTAAGCATTCAACTTTTCCATCTCCTTCAAGATTTGAGCTTTGTCTTGTTGGAGAAATCCTTCCTTATAACAAGGTCAGGAAAATATTCTCCTGTTTCATCTTCTAAGAGATTTATGGGTTTGTCTTTCATGTACAGGTGTCTGTTTCACCAGAAATGAATGTTACGTAGTGAGGATGGGGGTTCAGTCTCACTTCTTTTCAAGGGCATCACCCATTGCCCTGCCACCATGTTAAATACTCCATCCCTACCCCCGCCAACCAGCAGGGCCTAAGGTTTCTGGACGTATCTGGGTCTGTCTCTGGGCACTTGATTTGGTCCCATCGGTCAATTTGTCTTTCCAAAGTATGCCAATCGTTGTGATAATTCTGGGTGTTTTCAGTAAAGCAAGGCACCTGCTTTGCTCTTGAGGGGCGTTGAGCCTTCTTTGGCCATTCTCGGTCCTTTGCTCTTTGATATTCATTTCCAAATCCGCTTGCTAAGTTCAAACAAAACGAAACGACCCCAAACCTATTGGTGTTTTCACGCAGAACTGCATTGTCTGCAGATACGTTTGAGAAGAACCGACTTCTTTACTAAGTTGGTTTCCCCCCGACCCATCAACACAGTATAGTCCTCCTTTCCTGGCATCTTCTTAAATGTGTTTAAATAACTTTCTATACTTTTGTTCACAAAAAACATGTCCTGAGGACAGTGCAGGCACCTTTTTCATCTTTCTATTTCCACATACTCTAAATGGTTTACCTCTAACTACTTCAAAGGTGTTTGTTAAGTCTACCTGGGGACTTGAAACTTTACTGGTGGTATGTCTAGCACCAGAGTCACCTCCCAGGGAAGATGTTCTCAGAAAGAGGGCTGGGATGGGTCAGCATGGAGAGGATATGATGGGGGGGGCGGTCCTTCTCTAGTCCCTCAAATAATATCATAATGTCACTCACTGGTGTCATCTAACCATCGTGATAAGAAACACCTTTCACACGTCACAGCTTGCAAAGATCTTCCAGTTCACAGTATTCAATCCTCCAGCATCAGAAGGGCATCAGGTGAGACCCCCGGGAGTATTTTAAAGCAGGTGAGGTTCCCTCTTTGGCGTCCTGCGTCCCTGGTCCATCCCTCCCAGGAGGCTGAGTGCTCAAGGGCAAGGAGTCAACGTCTACTTCACGGTCATGAGTGATGTGTGACTTACATCAGCTATGCTGTTCTAAACACTTCCTTGCTGTGTCACGCACTCCTGTCTTTTGCCACATGGTCGTTTTACTTGTATTTATCTTCTCCAGGGATGTGGGCAGTGAACTCTCTGATTGGATTCCACTGAAGATTATTTAAAGTTTCTAAAGAATATTCTTCAGTTTATGTTTTTTCCAAAATAAGGAATGAAGCGTGGCTTTGACTTCCCTCGATGTCTGGAAAGGAGTCTGGAAGCTTCTCTCCCACCTTCATCTTCCTCCTCCCGTTTCCCAGCATCACAGTCCTTATTACTATTAACCAGATTTCGGAGGAAAGCTTTTCCTTTCCAAAAAATATATTTTTGACATGTGCATTTTGTTTCTATCCATTGTTACAACACCTGTTTGAGCTGCATCTGGTGTCTACCTGGCCTCAGTCCTCCCCTGCTTCTACGCCAGACCTTCTCGGCCTTCAACCGCCCTCAGCTTAACCCATCTCTCTGCTGCCAGAAGATGTCTTCAGGGCATTTCCCTTTCGAGACTGATGCCTGGTCATGTAAGTTAGAGGCCTTGGTATTCCCTAAACCTACGCATGACAGCTGAGCTGGGGATTAAATTCTGAGATCCCAGCTTTTCCGTACTTATCTGCAGACCTCGAAATCCATTCTATTATTTTGAAATTTAATACTGAAAACATGTGTGTAGTGGCCTGGCTTTCATTCTTTTATAAACAATTTTTCTCTTTTGAGAAAAAAGACATTTTCCCCTCGTAATTAAAGAAAACAGTTCAGAATGTGAGGGAGGCTGAACAAGGGCTTTTTTATTTCTCTGAAAAACTCACCCACTCCTCAAACCCCACCCCTCAATCTTTGATCACTGCTTCCGGTCCCTTTGCTCCAGATTCTTATTTGGATACGCCTGTAGTTCTCTGGCAGGCCCCCTCTCTCCTTCCCTGTGTAGCGTCTTCCTTCTTATGACCCTGTTGTCTCCAGCCTCTTTTTTGTGTGTGTGTGGTACTGTTGTGGTTTCTCCACTGTCGTGGCCTCTCCCGTTGCGAAGCACAGGCTCCGGACGCGCAGGCTCAGCGGCCATGGCTCACGGGCCCAGCCGCTCCGCGGCATGTGGGATCTTCCCGGACCGGGGCACGAACCCGCGTCCCCTGCATCAGCAGACGGACTCTCAACCACTGCGCCACCAGGGAAGCCCCTCGAGCCTCTTTATTCGTGAGAACTTCCGGAGTTTCTCCTCCGCGTCACTGATTCATTTTCCCCGCGGTGTCCATCCTGCCTTCTCATGCCTCTGAGATGCCCTTGGTCTGTCATTGAAATTTTGGTGTCTTACAAGTGTTCCTTAACACCCTCGCTCCCTTCCCACTTCTTCCTTCTCTCTGGGAGCTGCATTTCATCACTGTCCTTTCTCCTAAACTTCCGCCTTCCACCCACACTGACTGTCCTGCAGGGACCGTGAACCACAGGACGTAATCTCCCCACAGAGGTATCCACACCCCACTCCTGCCTTATAGGCTGTGCAAGTACAGAGGCTCGGGGTGTAGGTGGGGCAGAGGGAGGGAACAGCATGCCTTCGCCGAGATGCCCACCCAGCTGGGCCTTTGATGGAGGGTTTCCCAGCCTCTTGCTGGTGGGCAGGGCTGCTCTGGTTCACGAGCGCTCTGCTAAGTGGAAGGTCTCAGGTCCTAGGTTGGTCTCAGGTCCCAGCTTCGTCTCTGTTTCTGGCATTTTATCTATGCTCCTTCTTCCCAGTCGGTTTACGGGGAACTTGAGGAAGCCTGGGGCAGTGGCTGACACTGTTTTGTCTGAGAAATCAGTGTCGTGGTCTAGAGATACCCCTAACCTGGCAGCCTTCCTGTCCCCATCCAGGTTTTTTTTTTTTTTATTTTTTGGCCACTCCGCACAGCATGGGGGATCTTAGTTCCCCTTCCAGGGATCGAACCCGCGCCCCCCTGCATTGGAAGCACAGAGTCTTAACCACTGGACCACCAGGGAAGTCCCAACCACCAGCCAGGTTCTAGCCCAGGATCACCCTCTATGCCCCGGTGAAAGTGCTGGTGGCCAGGGGGGCAAAGACCCCTTCCTGGCGATCTTTATCTTCTATGCAAGGGCCAGGAAAACGACTGGTCAACTCAGAGAACAGAAACCCCAGTGACATCACACACACCACTGAGGACCCTTAGAAACTTCCTGTGCTCGTCTCACGAGGGCCCTCGCTCTCGGGGAGAAAAGGTATTTATTTCCCTGCCGGTGAGGGAGATGGCCACATTTTGCTAAAAGTATCACAGGACTTTGGAGGACATACACTGGCTCATTGATGTGGGACAAATAACGATTTAATAGCTTTCTAATTACATGACAATTAGAATTCCTATCTGGCTGTGTCCTTAGGTATCTATGGGCTGCGCGGAGCAGTTACGGAGCCTGCAACCATTAAGAGCACCAGGATCCGTGGGGCGGGCAGCGCTGACAGCTACAGAGCATGATTACCCGTGTAATTATTCTCCTGCACCTGAGTGATTACGTGGTGGTATTATTTGTGTGGTATTACAGTTTATTCCTATACCTAATCACAGTCTCCTTTCACGGACTGGGACCCGGCCCAGGAGGTGCTGATCGATTTTTTAAAATAACATAAAAGTCATCCGATGAGCAGCTTGGCTACCAGGCTGCCTTGTGTTCACACGGAGAGGCGGCCAAGGTCTGGGGGGAGGGAGTTGGGAATTCACACCAGACACCAAGTTCATGGCGGCAAAGCCCACCCAGCCCGACCGTGAGACATGAGACGGGAGGATGGCTGCCCTTGGCACTGTGCCCTCTTGGGTGGGCTCCTGGCTGCTACGTGGCGCCGTGGTCTCTGCTTGGTGCCCCGCTGCAGGTCCCAGCCCTCGGCCGCCCTCTGGCCCAGCATGCGTGACCCGCCTGTGTTAGCACCACCCGTGTCCTCGTCTGTCGGCTCTCCTGGACTTTGAGACTCACCGTGGCAGGGCCTTAGGAGGATCCTTATTTTTTTCGGTAGCGCACAGAGTAGGGGGTCATCGTGTACCCACCAAACCAGGCTGGAGGGACAGCCCCCACCGAGAATCCCATTTATAAAAGCAATCCTTTCTCGGGGTAGGAACGAGGGGAGGATGGGCTGAGAGATTCAGACCAGCGATAGCAAAGTTATTTTCCCTTAAGAATTTCAATCACGTTTTTTATAGCTCCATCCAGCACCTCTTGCATGGCAAGCTAAAAGCAATGAGGGGGGTGGCCAAAAACCTTCAGGAACAGAGTAGCAGGAAGGAGAGGCCAAGTCCCTGGTAGTCGCTACACCTGTTAGCGCAATTATCAAAGCTCAACCTTGAATCAGACACCCCAGGTAGAAAACAAAGGCTGAGACAGAAGCTGGGCAGGTGGCCCCCTGGTCCCCAGCAGCCCTGTCCCCACCCTGGGGCTCTCTTGCCGGTCCAGGGCGCTAGATCGTTGACCTGAACAAGGATGACCGCCCGCAGCCTGGGAAGTGCGGGTCACGGTTCCCCATTTAGCAGGCGCACCGCCCTCTCCAGACTGCAAGAGGAAGGGCCCCTCCAAAGACGGTGAGTGGCAAGCGTGTGCCAAAGGTTAGAACTTTCTCAAGGTGACAGCGCCGAGGATGGTGGGTCTCAGGTCTGCAGTCCTTGCCTCACGGGTGGGAGCCTCTGTGGCCACAGCACCTCGAGGCGTCCCTCGTACGGAGAAAGGGTGGAGGGAGGTGACATGGGTTGGGAACCTGCTGTGGGGCGTCTCTCCCACTGAAATGCTAGGGAAGGTGACAGCGGGTGCCGGGAGCGTGTGATGTTTCCTGTAGCTGCTGTAACAGCGTCACAAACTTAGTGGCTGTGAACAACCCCAATGTATTACCTTACCGTTCTGGAATCAGACGTCTGCAATGAAGCTTATGGGGCTTAAATCAAGTTGTCAAAGTGTCAAAGTGTCAGTGAGGCTGGTTCCTTCTGGAGGCCCCAGAGGAGAATCTGTTTCCTTCCTTCTCCAGCTTCTCGAGGCGCCCGCATTCCTTGGCTCGTGGCCCCTCCTCTGTCTTCAAGCCAGCAGCGCAGTGTCTTCAGTCTCTCACTCGGACCCTCTGATAAGGACCCTTGTGATGACACTGGGCCCACCCGGATAATCCAGGATAATCTCCCATCTCAATATCCTTAACCTAATCCCGTCTGCAAAATCCCTGTTCCCACCCATTTATGGTGACATTCATAGGTTGGGGGATTTAGGATGGGGGCGTCTTTAGGGGACCTTATTCAGCCCCCAACGGTGCACAGCAGCTATGCCCCCGTGGGCCTGCCGTCATCCATCTGTGTCACAGAGGAACCAGGAGGCCCAGGCGTTACGTAACAGGTCCAAGGGCACCCTGGCTGACAAACAGGAGGGTCACGTTGGAACCAACGTTGTCTCTTACCGTACCCTGTGGTCCCCTGTCAGAAAGATGGACAGAGGGGCTCGGACACTTGGACCTTTTATTTCCCCCTTAGGACAAAGGACGTGCAGTCACAGGCATCCACTCCCGTTTATTTGGGGAGACTCTCCCACCTCCCACTGTCACCCTGGGACCATCCGTCAAGGCCCCTCTGCCTTCGCAAGTGGCAAGTCCACGATCTCTCGGAGACACGCGGGTGGGTGACGCTGGGTTCTTTGCCCCTGCAGCCTCCCTGCCCTTTGCCGGCCACTTTCCTGGGGTTCTAATTCCATCTGACGTCTTTCCAGTAAAGATCCCTCTGCTGCTGCAGGCTTGCACTGGCTTCTGCTGACCGCCACCAAAGCCCCACAGCCACAAAAAGCTGCAGTGCTGGGGGACCATGGACTTGCAGGAGGCTGACATTCCTCTTGCAGGTGCAGAAGCTGAGGCCCAGAGAGATGCTGTCCTCTGCAGGCAGCCCTGGAGGACAAGGCGGGGGCAGGCCCGGAACCCAGGTCCCCACTGACTCCAACCTTTACCCCCCACAGCACGGTGTTAGGGTTGCTCAGGGCCAGGGAGCCCCCCTGGCGCGCACACACACACACACACACACACACACACACACACACACGAGGAACAAAAAGACACTGTCTCCCTGCATTGTAAACAGGAGAGGCCTTGCAAACAGGTTCATCTGGACCATTTTTCTAGATTCCACATATATGCGTTAATATACGATATTTGTTTTTCTCTTTCTGACTTACTTCACTCTCTATGACAGTCTCTAGGTCCATCCACATCTCTACAAATGACCCAATTTCGCTCCCTTTTATGGCCGAGTAATATTCCATTGTATATATGTGCCACATCTTCTTTATAGAGACACAGACATAGAGAACAAACATAGGGACACCACCAAGCGGGGAAAGGGGGGGGATGAATTGGGAGATTGGGATTGACATATATACACTAACTAATAGTATAAAATAGATAACTAATGAGAACCTACTGTGTAGCACGGGGAACTCTACTTCACTTTGCTGTACAGTAGAAACAAACACAACATTGTAAAACAACTATACCCCAATAAAAAAAAAAAAGAGGAGTGGCTATCTCCGGTCACCACCAGCCCTCCCCCAGCCCTGTCACCAGCAGATCTGTGTTTGAGCTATGTTGGACTCATTCCAGTCTTTGGGAACAAACGCTAGGGCTCACTCCATCTCCTGACGCCATCCCCCTGTCCCCACGCCCCCAGCGCTGGGAGCTGATGTGGCACATTCTAGTCAGTTCCCAGGGGCCCACGATGTGGTTGTCCTGAACGGGCCTGGGCGGTAAAGTTGGATAAGACGTGGCGCTGGCCCAGGAGGAGCCTCCACTGGTCTGGAGAGAATGGATGAGATGGACCCTGACAACGAGCCCTCTGCAGACAGTGGGCTGTGGGTGCTCACGGGAGGGAACAGGCGTTAACTGAGCACCTACTACACGCCCAGGCGGGTGCTGGGCCCTTCATAAGCTTTGACATAGTTTTTCTTTCCTGTGCAGAGCGCATCATGTCACGTTGAGGACACAGGGTCTCGAGAGGCCAGCGGCTGCCAAGTTCATCCCACCCCAGTAAGAGCAGGGGAAGTGACCAGTGACAGGTAGATTATCAGTGCCCCAGGTCCTGGCCTGGGTTCAGGGCCTGCTGGCATGGGGAACCCTCCCCCCACCCACAGCTCCTCACACAAAGCCCCCCCACCCCCATTGGGGTCCACATCTGGAACGCTGTGAGGGTAGGGCACCTCCATGGGAAAGCAAGTTGTGACAAGGCTGGCTGTGAGGTCTTTCTTTCAAGCTAAAAATATACACTTACTGCTGAGTTGAAAGAGGCAAGAAGAGGGAGTTTGAGATTTGAAAGAAAAATTCCTCAAATAAGGAATGATTTTTTTTTTTTAACAGTATAGTTAGAAGAAACTCAACAGAAGCAATGTCAGTAAACGCTGGTTGATGCGGACACATGGGCTGTTCTTTCTTCCACCTGCTCTTGTTCACAAAACCTTGCTTGCCAGGCTTGAGGACCCATCTTCCCTTCACTATATTCCACTTGGGTGGACTGACCCTGCCCCCCAGAGAGCACATGACCAGACCTGGCCAATCAGAGCACCAGCTCCCTCTGGCCACACCCACTGCTTCAGGAACAGGTCACATGATCCCAGCCCAGCCAATGGGAGTCTTCCTTGGGATCTGTGCTGAAACTACTGGGAAAGGACCCCTGCTCCTTCTGAGATCACGGTGCCAAGGGTCACACGTGCCTGGGGCTGCCAGAGGTCATCTTTTCCACCAAACAACCCAACTGTGCCTGAAACCCAAGCCTAAGCTCAGGAGAGCAGAGCCGAGAGGTGGGGAGAGACAGACTGATTCCTGATCTGATTCCGGATCAAGCTGTGCCTGAAGGAAGCCCTGCCCCTGGTCTTCACAGTTACATAAGCCAATGTATTACTCTTCTTGTTTGAGTGACTTCATATTACTTGCAATCAAACGAGCCAGCATGGTGGGGGGTATTTATTCGGTGGCTGGTTTGTCAAAGGAAGACAAGTAGAACAGAAAACACTAGAAATAAAAGGCCCCACAAAGGTCACATGCAGACAGCTGCTGTGTGACATAGGTGCTGCCACTCTACCCCTTTGGCACCCAAGCCTGACACCACTGACCAATCAGGCCTCCTTCCCACTGCACGAACACGGCCCCAAGTCCTTCCCATAAACACCTGCAGAGAATGACACACGTAGGTGCTGATATCCCTATTTCCAGCCAACGTCTAGTTCAGAGAGAGGTGAAGTGGCTCGTCCCACTCTCCTCACTAATCAAGTCCGTGTACGTACATGAGACACTCTGTTCCCTTGATTTATATTTTCCCTCGTGTCTGACGATTTCTCCTAGTGCGGGCAGCCACCGGATAAACCACACAACTCGCCGGATTCCCGGAAACCGGGGTGTTTGCACACGCGGGGAGGAGAGGCACGGTCAGCACCTTTGTGAATGATAGAATGCAACGGCCAAAGCTGGGCGACAGGCACGTACCGGAACTATGCATACAAAGCGCTTTCCCTGGGCTTCCCTCTGCCTCACCGTGGATTTGCCCCGTACCCGCCACAGAGCCTGGGTGGCAGGGAGGGCACAGTAAGAACCCCCGCCCAGACGGGGGTCCAGCTCCTCCACGCCTCCCACACTGCCCTGACCCAGAAGAATGACTTCATCTCTCTGAGCTGCAGGCTGCTCACCGGCAGGTGGAGGACACCTGGCTCAGCTGCTGTGTGGCTTCGGTGAATAACGATACACACACACGGCAACGCTCGCGGAACGGCAATGGCTCGGTGCCCGACCCCGTGCCCGGGACCCCGGAAAGCACCTCGTTCCACCTTTACAGAAACCCTGTGATGAGGAAGCCCATTTTACCAACAAGGCTCAGAGCGGCCCAGGAAATATCCCCAAGTCCCAGTCCTTCCTAGATCCAGGACCTGCGTCTCCACTGCTGGGACGTAGAGGAGCCGCACCCTCCTCTCCCCGGGGCTGCTGTCAACGCCCCCCCCCCCCCCCCCCCCCCGCCTGAGCCAGCGGCACCACGCCCTCCAGCATCATCCACGGCCACACGCCTGCCCACTGTTTTCCATCCAGGCCCTCACATTACAAAGCTCCTTCCATTCCGAGGAGAAGCCCTTCGACCCTCGCCCCAGATGGCAATGGGACCAAAAGGGTGTGGGACGACCTGGACCCCAGTGGAACCCCATGGTGCCTGGCTCTCCACGGGCTCAGACACCGCAGTATTCTCAGGTCCCTGGCAGCCTGGGGACCCTGGGGCCCTGGGACGTGCACGAGTTTCTTATGGTTGCTGTGGTAAATCACTACAGCTACAGGGCTACAGTAACACAGGTGTATCGTCTTACAGTTCTCCAGGTCTGAGTACCAGATCAGTGTCGCTGGGCTGAAGCCCAGGTGTGGGCAGGGCCGCTTCCCTTCTGAAGGCTCCAGGGGAGAATCCACTCCCAGCCTTTCCCACCTCCTAGAGCTGCCCACGTTCCTTGCCTCGCGGCCTCTCCCGTCTTTAAAGCCAGCAGCGCAGCATCTTCCAGTCTCCCCGCTCCCTTCTCTCCCCTACTCCCCCTACCACCCTGTGACCTTCTGCTTCCAATGTCACATCTCCTTCCCTGATCCCCCTGCCTCCTCTTACAAGGATTACTGTGACAACGGTGGGCCCAGGGGATAATCTCCCCATCTCAAGATTCTTAGCTTAATCACATCTGCACGGTCCTCTTTGCCACGAGAGGTAACATGTTCACAGGTTCTGAGGATTCGGATGTGGACATCTTTGGGGGTCATTATTTGGCCCTAGCAAGGGGAGGGAGAGGTGTCGTCTGTCCTAACTGCCTTAGGGGAGGTGTGGCCCGGGGAGGGTGTACCCTGAACTGGAGGAACACGGGGAAGGGCCTGAGCTGGAAGGGATCACCACTTCTGATGGCCAGCTGGTCAGAGGGCACGGGCCTGCGGGCTGGGGAGGTGGGCAGTTTGGGCTTCACACGAAGAACAACAGAAGGCCAGGCGGCCCGGGCAGAGCTGAGCTCTGGAAGCTGAGGGACGCAGGTTAGGGGGGACTGGGGTGATGGCGGGAGGTCACTGGGCTGAGCCAGGTCAGAGGAAGGGTAGCTTGGGCGGGGGTGGCAGAGGACATGGAGAGAGGCCCAGGGCGCTGGCAGGAGTCCACAGTGGGTGGGGTGTGGCGGGTGAGGAATTTGGCAGTGCAGAGGACCACGCTTGGGCTTCTGCCCGTGTGCCCGCGGGGATGTGGCACCAGCTGTGGGTAAAGGCCTGGAGAAGGCCAGCTTACACGTCAGGATAGGAGTTGATCTTGCAGCCACGGGGTGGAGCCATGGGGGAAAAAATTCAACAAAGGTGCTGGTGCAAAAAAAAGAAAAACAAAGATTCCGGAAGCTGGAGGCGCTCTTAACCTATCCAGGGCCTCCTCGCGGTGACTGGGCTTCCTCCACTGCGGAAATCACTGTCAATTTTAAGTCGTTTTTACCAGGCTATGGTCCTTCAAGTTTCCTAAGAGCCTCCATGCACAAGGACAAACGCACCATCTACCACTCTTTTCTGAGCACTTGCCTTTGAAGGGAAGAGGGGTGAAATTCGGGCTGCGGCCAACAGCTGATCAGAAGCAGGTTCCTTAAGCCCGGCTCTCACTTAACGGGGATGCTGGGCGGGGATACCGTGGGAAACTAGGATGGGGTCTGCGCTGAGTCAGTGCACTCGGCCCGGACGCAGCATCCCTTCCCACACCGGCTGCACAGGACACAGTCGATGACCTTCAGTGCCACGCGGCGTGGTCAGCCTGTGTTCGCGGGTCCCCCTGGTGGCCCTCAGGCATGAGGGAAATAAACCCATCACCTGCTCTCCCATCCAGAGGACAGCACCACCCATTATGTACCTCGTACTGAGCCAGCCAGGGCTTCTGTCACTGCGATGGAGGCCACGTCCAATATAGAGACGGGGCCACCATGGGCCAGGAGGGGGGTCCACGCTACAGGTGAGGAGGAAAGAGCTTTCCCATTCTGGGGTCCCCCTCTGGGCGGGCCGGCATTGCAGCTGAGCAAGCACCTCATCCCCCAGCCATCCGGGGCGGGGGAGAAAGAGTAGGATGGAGGGGACCAAGCCTGAGCCCCTCAAAGTGTCTGAGCTCCCCGGGATGGCGAGCCCCCACCTCCCCGGTCTCCGTGATGCAGCAAAGGTGGTTCTGGGCCAAGGACACACACCCTGGTTTGCCCTGAAGACAGAGCCAGCCAAAGGCTTCAGTTTATGGGTCAAGTGAGGGCAGCAGGTCTAGCAAACACCAGGGCCTCCCAGGGCCTGCAGCGACGGGAGAGTGGACTCACGTGACGTGGGGCCCCGAGAGACACGTGCACGTCCCGCTCGCCACCCCATCGCCTCACTCCGTGAGGCTCTGTTTTCTCATCCCTAACATGTCAGCTGCAGTCACTGCCTCGGGGTGCCGCTGTGCCCCTGGGTGATTCCCCATCGCTCTCGCCTCCCCGGCCCCAGCCCGGCCTCTCTCCCTCTCACTCCACCCGGCCCGGATGGACGGACACGTGCACACACAGAGCACTGAGCAGAACACAGTAGGTGTGCATCAGGGGGTCCCCAGGATGAAGCCCCTGACACACAGGTGGGGGCCCCGAGGCGCCCCCGGGATGGCCCTTTTACATTCTACTTAATTTTGTGGTTGTGGCGTTTGGGGTTTCAGAATCCGCACCATCTGCAGAAGACAGAGTAAATCCGGAGTCTCTTTCCCTCTCTGCTTATTAGTTCCAGAGGCTGGAGCCCAGGAGACGTGTTTTCTGAGAAAACGTTTTTTCCCTTTCTCTCCTCTCTCCTGCAACAGCCTACTGGCTTTAAGAGGGCATCATTTTCCACACATTAGCTGAAGTTTCGAGAGTTTCGCTCTATTTCTGAGACAGAAGCTCTGTACACCGACAGGCCCAATTGAGCCATTTTTCTCATGGACAGGAGAGGACACTCAGTGCTCCGGGGAAATGGAGCATGGAGCACATCGCCGACTGGAAGCGAAGGCCCGTGCGGCACCAGGTCTACTTCCCAGCCCCCGCAGGCCCCCACAGTCGGGCTTGTCTTCCCACCGGACAGGGGCGCCAATCTGATCTCGAGCGCCACCTGGTAACTGATCTCGAGCGCCAATCCGGGGAAGGGGGTGACACCTGGGGACCGTGCGGGCGGGGTTCGGGAGTCCTGGCTTTACCCTCAGAGAGCTGGGGGTGCTGGGGTCAGACTCCACCCCATCTGCCTCGTCCTGTGTGCCGAGGCTGACCAGAGAACCCCGGAACAGGCAAGAGGCTGCCCAGGCTGCGGGGAGCCCCCGAGAGCCCACCCCATGGAATCAGAGCCGCAGCGGGCACACATGGCCCTTCTGTGCCGCCAGCCCTGACTGGTCTCCTGCTCTGGCCTGGCCACGCCGAGGGCCTCCTGGGCGTCACCTCTGGAGGCTGCAGGCCAGTGGACACGGTGTACCCCATCCTGGGCTCTACCGCCTCTCCAGGGCCTCCCCTGTATCAGGAAACAGCACCCCATTCACCCACTGCTCATACCAGAATACTGGGGGCAGCATCTAATCACAGCATGTCTCCTGACCGTGTCCCTGCCCTCACCGTGAACCTGCCCACCCAGGATCAGCCTCGCCATTGCTCACCTGGACCCCACAGGTGTTGGAGCCACACAGATGCCCATCAGATGGCTGAATGAGTGGATGGATGGGTGGATGGATGGGTGGATGGGTGGGTGGATGGGTGGGTGGGTGGGTGGATGGATGGGTGGGTGGGTGGGTGGGTGGGTGGATGTATGGGTGGATGGGTGGGTGGGTGGGTGGATGGATGGGTGGATGGGTGGCTAGATGGGTGGGTGGGTGGATGGGTAGATGGGTGGGTGGGTGGGTGGGTAGATGGGTGGGTAGGTGGGTGGGTGGATGGATGAGTGGGTGGATGGATGGGTGGATGGGTGGGTGGATGGATGGGTGGATGGGTGGGTGGGTGGATGGGTGGATGGGTGGCTAGATGGGTGGGTGGGTGGATGGCTAGATGGGTGGGTGGGTGGATGGGTAAATGGGTGGGTGGGTGGGTGGGTGGATGGATGGGTGGATGGGTGGCTAGATGGGTGGGTGAGTGGATGGCTAGATGGATGGGTGGGTGGATGGGTAGATGGGTGGGTGGGTGGGTGGATGGGTGGCTAGATGGGTGGGTGGGTGGATGGCTAGATGGGTGGGTGGGTGGGTGGGTGGATGGATGGATGGGTGGATGGATGGATGGGTGGGTAGATGGATGGATGGGTGGGTGGATGGATGGGTGGGTGGGTGGGTGGATGGATGGGTGGATGGGTGGATGGATGGGTGGATGGGTGGCTAGATGGGTGGGTGGGTGGATGGGTAGATGGGTGGGTGGGTGGGTGGGTAGATGGGTGGGTGGGTGGGTGGGCGGATGGATGGGTGGATGGGTGGCTAGATGGGTGGGTGGGTGGATGGGTAGATGGGTGGGTGGGTGGGTGGGTGGATGGGTGGATGGGTGGCTAGATGGGTGGGTGGGTGGATGGCTAGATGGGTGGGTGGATGGATGGCTAGATGGGTGGGTGGGTGGGTGGGTGGGTGGGTGGATGGATGGGTGGGTGGATGGATGGGTGGGTGGGTGGGTGGGTGGGTGGGTGGATGGATGGATGGGTGGGTGGATGGATGGATGGGTGGGTGGATGGATGCATGGGTGAACAGTGGACTCTCCTTCAGTCCACGCCAGCCTCCCCACCACAACAAAAGAACTTTCTTAAAAGATAAGCAAACCAGCACATCTGATCTCATCCCATGGACCCTTCCAGCCTCGTCCTTGAGAACAGCCCACTCGGGGCTCCCAGGGAGGCCTGGGTCCCCCCACCAACGGCCTGCGTGCATCCTGCCTGGAGAGTGTCATCCAGGCATGGCTTCAGTTTGCAAGCGTGCAGGAGCACAGGGTGCCATGAATGCCCCCTGGCAGGCAAAAATCTACAGCAGAAACAAGAATCAACAAGGCCTGCCCACCTCCCACCCCAGAGAACTAGTGCTGTGGGTGCCCAGCCCCCGCTCACGTCGATGGAGCACACACCAAGAGGGTGCACCTGGCGTCTCCGAGTGCTTCACGTTCAGTGGCAGCCCCGGTGCAGGCCCAGGTCCCAGGGTCTGGGGAGGCGTCCTGAGCGTAAGCGCTACATGTGAGGGCACGGCACCAGGGCGCCCATGTCCCTGTGCCATGGAAAGCCAGCTCTGCAGCAGCCCAGATCAGATACGGACACCCCTGAGCTTGCTGCCTTACGTTCAGTGTGCATCTCAAGCCCATTTTCTGACAATAGGGAGAAGGTGGGTCCTCCCAGGGTGACGGGAGGACAGAGTAGGGGTCCAGGCTCAGGCCTGACGGCAATGTTGGGCCTGGGAAAGATGCGCAGTGGCGAGGTTGGTCCTCTCAGAGCCCCCGCTGTGTGCCAGGCACTGTGTCTGCAGGCCCGTGCACTGGCCTGGCTCAGAGGTGGGGGCACTGAGCCCCCTGATGCTGTACAACGCAGACACTGCATCTTCGACACGGGGGCCAGGTGCTGTGGTACATCATCTCATTTAATCCCCAAATTACACCTCAGAGAACCAGGAAGGGGAGACACCAGGATGCGAACCCCCTCAAAGCTGGGCTCCCACCACTCTGTGCCTCGGTCCCTTCCTCATGGCACGTCCTTGGTCAGATGTTTGGGCCGGAACAGGGAAGTGCTGGTCAACACTCGGGAAGAAGATTTCAAAGCAAAGTATAACACAGTTGCACAAGCATGTCAATGAGAGGAGAAACCAACAAAACGAAGTCCTTGCTGCTTGGAACGCTTTCTAAACACACAGGCAGGTCCTGGGCTTCCAAGCTCCTGGAAACGGGGTCTGGGGATCCCGCAGGACACAGCGGGCAGCAAGTCTGCCAGGGGCTGCTACTCTCCATGTGAGGGGAACCGACAGAGATCGCCCCACCGAGCAGTCCTCTGAGCAACAGGAGGGTCTGCAGGTGGCCGTGTCCATGGGACGGAGCTAACCTCGGCTCCCTCCAGAGGCCCAACCACCACCATGCACCGCTGGGGCCAAAACAGGAAAGAAGACAGGGACTGATCCAAGGGGTCAGCTGCCAGGGAAGAGGGGGCGGGGCTCCACCCAGAAAGGGGTGGGGCCTCCACAGCAGGGCGGGGCCTCTGCGCTAGAGAA
This sequence comes from Tursiops truncatus, assembly GCF_011762595.2. Taxonomy (NCBI): domain Eukaryota; kingdom Metazoa; phylum Chordata; class Mammalia; order Artiodactyla; family Delphinidae; genus Tursiops; species Tursiops truncatus. Next base: position 3,811,288 of record NC_047038.1, read on the forward strand.
GAGTGGCCTCCACAGCAGGGAAGGGAAGGTTGCCTCCATACTAGAAAGGGGCGGGGCTGTGCCCCCACACCCTCTCCCCGTGCCATGGGGTTCTCGTGCTGAGTCAGAAATGTGCTCGTAGTCCAAAGCCAAATCGGGTACTCAGACAGCACGGAAGGCACACGGGGGATGCTGAGGGGTCCTCAGGGCCCCCAGGGTCTCAGGTCACGCCACGACAGTGGTAGAATGCCTCGCCCATGGGCATCAAGGCGGGAGCTCTGATTATACTAGAGGCAAGACAAAAATAAAAGGGAATTCATTTTGTAAGACAGGTTGCAAAGTGGTCTCTTAAGAAGCTGTAAAGTACTGCTTCGCCTGTAATTGTTGTTGAATGGACTCCTAATAGCGTTCACACCTTCCTGCAAAACCTATACATTACCGATAACTGGAGAGGTAGACCCTCAGCTCATGCTGAAGCAGGTGCCCCTGCAAATGAAGAACCCCATCTTTTCCCAGATCACACTCACTCTGGGGTAAACCTGTCCCGCTAGAGGCTGACTTTGGCCCCTTTTCTTATTCCTCCCACAAAAATGCAGCAGGAGAGGTTCGGTTTCCCAGGGCTCCACCAGAGCCTCAAAGGTTCAGGAAGGATCAAGTTGCTTGTCCAGTTCACCTTCATATCCCAGCGCCCGGCAAAGGACCCCAGCACATAGTAGGTGCTTCGGGACCCAGGGTTCTCACCCTCCAGCACCAAGCATGCAGCCTGGCACACAGTAGGACCTTGACCCACATCTGCTGAACGGATGGGGGTCAGATTGAGACAGAGCTCGGACATCTGGTGAAACCTGCCCTCTTGCGGAGGAGAAGCCGAGACACATGGTAAACAGAGCAGAGTCTGGGCTCTGCCCACGTGCATCTCATTCCCCAGCTGCTGCTCTTCCCCTGGGAGGAGACCAGGAGAGTCCAGAATGCCGGAGGTGCAAGGGGCTTTGGAGAACCCCCAGTTCAACCTCCTGATCTTATGGAGGGAGACACTGAGGCCTGGAGAAGAAACAGGATCTGCCCTGAGTCACACAGCTCAGCTGTGGTCAGATCGAGCCCTGTCCAGCCACAGCGGGTTACACACTCCCCACTTCCAGCACAGCAGGCTGCGCTGGGCTTGCACAGACATGGGGAACCCCATCTGCCCCCTGGAACTTTGCCCCAGGGTGCCTGGTGAGCTCAAAGTTATGACAGAGGGGGCTCTGGCATCTAGCAGAACTGGATTTAAATCCTTGCTCAGTGCCAAGTACAGAGACACAATATGTTTGATCCATTGGTGACAGCTTTGCTACCTACCAGCTGGGTGACCTGGACTATTCTCCCAGCTTCCCCCGAGCCTCTGTTTTCTCATCTGGGCAATGCAGGTGATGACGTAAACCCCCCAGTCATGCCCCGCCTCCGCACAAATAAATGACTATGATTGACATCTGGTTCTGGCCTAGGGCCTGGCATACTGAGAATGATCGCCAGTGGGTGTCTTAGGAATTGAGAAGCTACAGATGAGCGAACAAATGAAGGCAATGACAGGGGGAAATGTTTCCTTTTATGAAATGGAAATCTCTTTCCCTGAAGGGGTCCCACCCCATCTCCAGTCCAGCCCACTGCACCCGTATTTCCTGAGTGTTGGCTGAGTGCTAGGGGCTGTGCACAGTTGAGGAGATGGACCTGAGTAAAATCCAGTCTCCACCAAGCAGTCTGCCTGGACTGCTTCCCGATCCCTAGGCCTGCCCTTCAGGAGTTGGAAGACCAGCCCGTAGCCCCCAGATCTCCCCTCTACCTTCACCAGCCCCCGTGGCTTCCGGTTCTTTACTTGACATGGTCTCACATCAGCTTTTTCTGTGACAGGGACTGTGGCTTTTCTGCTCCTACCTGCATTTACAACATAAGGTGACATTCACAGGTGCCAGAGGTTGGAAAGGGGACACACCTGGGAGCCGTGACTCAGCGGATGTCTTCCGTGGCAGAGTCATGAGTGAGGTTCTTCAGCACTCCCCTGTCAATCTCCCCTCCATCATTGCCCCCGTTAAGAGACGAGACACCTTGGGACCTCCCTGCTGTCCCCTCACTGGAGGGTCATGGCAGAACTGGACTGAGGACAGGGCTCCCCGGCCTGGGTGCCGTCCCCCAGGCTACCCTACAAATGCGGGGTGCCCCATGCAACCCCAGGAAGGAGCCTCGGGCTCCACGCCTACAGGCCCCATCCAGGTGCAGGGGAGTCTGTGGATCAGGTGGGCGACTCGGCAATAGCGTCCATTCAGCGGGACCGGCTGTGGCTTGCGGCGCTCGCTCATTCATTCCTTCATTCATGCATGCATTCATCCTTTAACATGGGCTGAGTGTTTGTGCTGGGCACAGCGGCCAACCAGACCCGGCCTCTATCCCCAGCGATATTTCCAGGCTAAATGTCCAAATTATCAAAATAACCTCTCACAGGCATCGCCGATCATGTCCTATCTTCTTTTAAAGATGCACACGTCTCCCTGCCTCCATCCCTAACCCAGTGTTGCCCACAGAGGAGGTTCTGCTGAGCACCCCAGTCAGAGCCCCCAGCTCTCCATCTGCCCCGAGCCCCCAGGTAGCCAAAACCGATGCTTCACTCCTGGTGCCCTCTGCCTGCCGGGATGCCCTACGTGACCTAGAAGCCCCTTTGCTGAGCCCCGCCCATCATCTCATTAACCCCCGGCCACCCCCTTTACAGCAGGACACAGGCTCAGCAGCGGCTGCACTGCGCAGGACCAGGGTCTGTCTGGCCTCACTGCTGGCAGCCCAGCAGCCCTCCCTGACCTCACGCCTCAGAGACTGCCCGTTCTGTGGCTGCCACTGTTGCCTCTGCCTTTCTAGTTTCCAAAGGAGGACATGGTGTTTGGGGCCGGCCCTGCAGCCACCGTCACATCCGGGCACCTGTGGGTCCTCCCAGCTGGTGACGGACGGCAGGGTCAGCTTGGAGGAAGCTTCCGGGACCGGGCTGGCTAGACAGATAGAAATTGGAGGACGTGCAGGAGATGGGCGGCATGGCCTCCCGTGTCCACTGCTGGCTGGAGTTTGGGGGTGATGGGGGGCCTCTGGCTTGGGTCAGCACCAGCCCGCGGCAGCCCTCCCTTGTCTCGCTCCAAATCACAGGGGCCCCAGGGAGAGAGATGACAGCGGGCAGGGAAGCAGGATGTCTGTCCTTGCCCCTTCCAAGCACTCAGCTCTCCTGGCCAGCGAAGGTCTCTGTTCTATGCACACGCTGCCGCACCCAGGCCTGGGCTAGGGTGCTGCCTGGGCATTTCCCTTGCTGCCCCCCCACGCCCCCCAAGAGAACCCCGTGGCTCAGAGAGCGGGGACGGCACGCGGGAAAAGCACTGAGCTCCCAGCAGAGCAAGGGCTGCATCCCAGCGCTGACCCCTCACCAGCCCGGGCTGGGGCCAACCAGACACGGGACGGGGACAGCTCGGGGAACACGTGGGCTGAGCTGCGGGGAGTCGGCGTGGGGCGGTAGTTGGGGGGGTCATTCCCCCGTACTTGCTCTCACTCCTGCACAAGAAAACCCCTCAGCTCTGGACCCACATGAGGCTGGGGTCAAATCCAGGCCTCCCACCACCAGCCGTGTGATTAAGCGCTAAGTCTCACCTTCCTATGCCTCAGTTTTCTGCCCTGGAAAATGGGTTAATAACACCTCCTTCCTCGGCCCCTGTGGGACAGAGTGAGATGGTGCACGTGAAGTCCCCGAGCAGGGCCCAGGGAGACCCGGGCAAAACCAAACCCCTGCCCCTCTCTGTTCAGTCCCGAGTCCCCTCCGGGCAGGCACCGGTGTCCCCGTGAAGTCCCCCCTCTCCAGCAGCCCTCCCCACCTCTGCATTCCAATTCTGTCCATCAGGAAGCTTTAACCGCAGTACCAGTCAAGGAAGGGTGTTGGCAGAGGGGAGAGACCTGCTTCAGAAAGCGGACATCCCATTAAAAAGTGCCAATCAAGATTCCCTGGACAGCTCCCAGGGAATGGCAACGCACTTCAGTCCTCACGTTCCGAAACCTCTACGACGGGGCCTCGGTCCCTGCAGAACCTGCCAAGTTCACGCACACACCGACTCCTCTGAGCCCAATAACGTGCCGTCAGCGTGACCGGCAAACCCTCCGGCGCCCTCCGCATCCAGCCGTCTGGCCATGATGACTCTCTTCCCGGGACGCTCATCGGTCTACAGAGATTTTCCGGGCTCTACGTGGCGTCAGAGCATCTATCGGTGCCCGTGGGCTGGGCTCTGGGTTCTAATCCCCAATGTCACAATTCTCTGCCGTGACATCCCATTTCCCAGGAGGAACCTCATCTGTCCAAGTTCCTCTCTGTGACAACGGTCTACTTCCCTGCATGGAGTCAAGTGCGCAGGATGGCTCTGCCCCGGGTGCTTCCTCTGACCTCAGTCAGGTCCCGAGGTGGCTAGGAGGCAACCACGGCTTTGCAAAAGGGTCTTCTCACGGAACCTGGTGGAGGCGGCCGTAGCCTGGAAACGACAAAGTTCCCTGATCCCACAGTCAGGCAGAGAGCAGAGTCAGAAGACACGCTCAGACCAGGAAAACAGAAAGTAAAGCTCAGATGAGACACCAAGGCCAAATCAAAAGCAAATCAACAACTAAAAGACCCTGCGGGAGATCGGGACGCTCCTCGCTGCTACCCAAGGACGTCAGACCAAGACGAGACATTCCTTCTCCCCTCCAGAGAGGCCACCCCTGCCCCTGCCCCGCTCTACCTGGATGGATGCCGGCCCAGGGCAGGGGAAAACAAACGCACCAGGACAAACTTTCTCCCAAGGTCCAGCTGCTGCTTTAGAACTTAATTCATCCAAACGAATTCAGGCAGAAGCGGGAAGGGTGACGCAGGGAGCTGGGAGGTAAACACCTCCGCCCGCCGTCAGGATCCCGGAGAAGCAAGGCAGCAGCGGCCGCTGCCCTGCAGACCCTACCTTTCTCTTGTTGGTCGGGCAGATGTAGAAGTTGTCGATGACGGTAGTGACGCCAGGCTGAAGGGTAAGCTTGGTGTAGGACGTCCCGAAGTCCGATGACCTGGGAGGACAGGAAGACAGCTGTCAGTGACAGGCCCCTCCACGTGCAGAGGTATCCAGCCCACACGGTGTCCCCCGCCAGTGTGGGTGCAGCGCCCAGGACACCCTCGGGTGTATCCTCTCCCTTTCCCCGGAGCAGCATGCCCCAGGGGACCAGGAGGAGACTGGGGCTCCCTCAGGGACACCCAGCACTAGCCCAGGTCTGGAGCTGCGAATGCCAGCCTGTCTTCCCACGAGCCACCTGCCCTGGGCGGTCCACGGTCTATGTTAGCTGTACTGTATCTGCGTCTCACTGGTTACAAAGGGTCTCATAGGTACTGGCCACGTCTAGGTCCTTCCATCTGTTTGATTCCTCGGAAAACCTGGACAGATTACGTCACTACGTCCATCTCGAAGATGACCAGAGGGCCAGGAGGAGGCTCGGAGGGGATACGTTCTGGCCTGAAATCACTCAGCTGACAGGGGGCCGCCTCAGGATGTGAGCACGGGCCGCCCACGGACAGCTGGAGTCCTGTTTGCTCTCTAGAAGTTCCCCGCTGCCCTGAGGCCCGTCTGCTTGTCTGTTTCCCTCTCTGGACCCTGAGTTCTTCCGGCGAGCTGCACCCTCCGCCCTGACCATGTGCACCTACAGGGCTGCAGTGGCGGCAGCAGGTACCCAAGCTCCAGAGCTGCTGGGAATCAGACCCCAATCCCTGTGCCGGCCAGTGGGTGTCAGCATCCGCTCGCCACAGCCGGGCCGGGGCCAGTCCCTGCCGCCCAGGGGGGTGCCCACTTTCCTGTCCGTAAAGCAAGGGCTGCAGGAGAGAATCTCTGAGATCTAACCTCCGCCCAGAGCGGCCGCAGCAGTGAGAGGGAGATAAGACATCACGGGCAATGTCACAGCAACCAACACGTCGGGACGTGGTATTAATTCCATGCTGCAGCTCTGCTGAGCTCAACTCAGCGACCCTGGGCCCAGCGCTCCTTGTGACCAGCTGGTTCAAACGTGCTGCGGCCGCAGAGAGCTGGAGACGTGGTCAGGCCCAGGCCGCACTTTGCCTCCAGTCCTTAAACCAACGTGCGTTATTCCAGAGACCTCAGCTTCTCCCAGGCTGTCCTGTCTTCTGACCGGTCAGGAGACTCACCCCAAGGCGGGGACGGGGCCAGGAATGGGAGCCCAAGGCTACTGAGGCCTGCCGTGCCGGTGCCCCTCGGGCCCATCCATCTTTCTGATCACCACTGAGACCGGCCTGCATGGAGCTGAGCTCCAGGGCCAAGGGCGGCCGATCCCAGCTGATGGGAGGTGGAAGTGGGGCGGGGCAGTCACCTGGATTCCTGTCCTCAGACCCTAGCACCGTGTGGAGCCTGGCCTGCAGGCGGCCCAAGCAGCCCCTTGGGCCCACGGAGGGGCTGGGCCCACGGAGGGGCTGGACCGGGGCCCACGGAGGGGCTGGACCGGGCCGTGAGTGTCAGACTTGCCCAGTGCAGCCTGGGCTCCTGGGGGAGGCCTGGAGCTGCTCAGTGTAAACACCGCACCCCACTGGCAGTGTTTCAATTCCATCCCGTAGTACACCCTCAGCACTTTCTACAGGGCGGTACTTCCTCCCTACTTCTTCCCCAAGCTTTCTGTTTCACTGAGGCTCCGGGAAGATGGGCTGTGTTTGTGGCCTTTGTGCTTAGTGGCCCCATGTCCCTGGAAGTCCTCAGGCCCCAAGGTCCTTCCCAGGCCAGGACAGAAGGCAGCCCCTGCCCTCTGACTCCCTGGGAACTCCAGCAGGGGCCGCCCCGCCGGACCCCCAGCAGGGTCCCCTGGGCCTCTGCCCGCCCCTGGCCTCCCCAGGGAGGGCCCGCTGGAGAGAACAAAGCAGCCCCACTGGAGGTGTAACTGGGGAAGCGCTTACTCTCAAAACCTCTGAGAATTGATTTTCTTTGGGAAGGAGGGAGTCAGAGGCCCATCGGCAGAGGGCTGATCCAGAGACCCAGGAAATTCTAGAACCGCCCCTGCCCCCGACACGAACAGCTGTGCTTGGAGCTCGGTGCCTGGTAACCTCTGAGCCTCTTGGTCCCTCACCTCACACCAATAAGCATCTCTAAGACCTGTGATCGATTCTGCCTTCCAGATACCGGGCAGTCCGCTCCTTCCCTCCATCCTGTTTCCCTCTCCGGCCCAGCTGCCTCCCCAGGGTCCAACCTCTCCCCTAGTCCCCCACCGGTGGCCACAGCAGCCTGTTCACACCTGCTCACTCAAGGGCACCTGCTGGTGTGGGTCCACAGCAGGGAGCCAGTGGGATCTAGGCCCTGCTGCCAGGGAACTTACATCCTAGTGGGGCCCGGGGAGGAGGGTGATAGATAGATAAGCAAAACTACAGCCGTGTCAAAGGAGACAAGGTCTGGGAAGAAGAATAAACAGGGTAGGGGGATGGAGGGGGCAGTGGATGGCTGTCTCAGAGAGCGTGGCAGGGAAGGGCCCTCAGACGGGTGATGTCTGGGCTGAGACGGGAAGGAAGGAAGAGAACGTGCTAAGTGCCTGGCTGTGGGAAAGCCACCTGTACTGGGTTAAGTAATGTCTCCCCCAAACTTATGTCTACCCAGAACCCGTGAATGTGACCTTTATTTGCAAATAGGGTCTTTGTAGATGGAATTAAGTTAAGATGAGGTCATACTAGAGTAGGATGGGCTGCAATCCAATGACTGGTGTCATTGAAACAAGGAAATGTGGGCAGAGACACACAGACACGCAGGGAGGACGTCGTGTGACCATGGAGACAGGCAAGGATACCAAGGATTGCCAGCCACCCCCAGAAGACTGGAGAGGGGCACGGGGCAGATTTCCCCTTGATCCTCCAGAAGGAACCAACCCTGCCGACACCTGGATCCCAGACGTCCAGCCTCTAGACCGCAGACAACGATTTCCATTGTCTAAAGGCAGCCAGCGTGTGGTACGTTGTATGGTAGCCCGAGGAACCAGTACAGCATCGCAGGTAGAGGGAAGGGCAGGTACAAAGGCCCTGAGGACAGGGGCCCCTCTCCCTTCTCTCTGGACGGGGAAGGAGGGATCCGTTTAAAGCAAAGTCCTCCCACTGCATCACCAGCTATGGCAGCGTGCGAAACACCTCGCTCCGCCGGACAATGCAAATCCAGTTCCTCAGATAGCCACTAGCCCCAAGTCCCAGGCCACCTGCCAGAGACGGGGACATCAGTGCATTCATTCATTCACTCTTTCGTCCACCATTTGTTCAGCTCTTTCATGCTTTAAGCACCACGCTGGGACTGGGAATTCAGATTTCTTTATTTGTTCAAATTCATTCCTGCCACATATGTTTATTGAGTAGCTACTATGCGCCAGTCACTTCATCCCCTGATGAGTAGAACAGACACTGTGGGACAGAGAGAGCAGACAGATGGACACATCCAGAGCATCTTGGGAGATTCTAAGAGGGACGTCACACCGCCCGGGGCCAGGGGCCATCCTTGGCTGCCCCGCCCCCATACTGCCCCCACTGCCCAGCTAACCCATCTTGCTGACTCTTCCTCCTAAATCATTTACACTGCATCCCGACACCTCCATCGCCCCATCCCAGGCCCTCTTCATCTCCCACCGCCCTTGAGGGGTGCCTGGTGGACGACAGGCTCCGAGGAGAGGGAGGCCGATGCTGGCTGGGGGGCCGTCACCAAAGAGGGGACTGTAGAGTTTCCAGTGGGGGCTGGAACAAATTACCACAAACTCAGCGACTTAAAATAAGGCACATGCATTATCATCCAGGTCTGGCGGTCAGAAGTCCAAATGGCCTTATGCGCTAAAATCAAGGCCTCTGCACCTTCTGGAAGCTTCAGGGGAAAATCTCTTTCCTTTGCTTTTTCCAGCTTCCAGAGGCGCCTGCATTCTGTGGCTTGTGGCCCACCCTCCATCTTCGAAGCAAATCCTCCAGTCTCTGCTTCCATTGTCACATCTCTTTCACTTATAGCCAAACCTCCCTTGGACTCCTCCCGTGAGGACCCTTGTGATGACACAGGGCCCACAGGGCTAATCTAGCATCATCTCCCCATTGCCCCAACTTTTTTTTTTTTTTTTTTTTTTTTGGCCTCGCCGCGCACGTTGCGGGATCTTAGCTCCCCTAGGGCCACGGCAGTGAAAGTGAGGAGTCCTAACCCCGGGACCTCCAGGGAACTCCCTCGCAATCTCCCCATCTTAATCACACCTGCAAAGTCCCCTTTGCCACGTGACATATTCACAGGCTCCAGGGATTAGGACGTGATATCTTTGGGGGGTATTATTCCTCCTTCCACAGGTGGGCGTTGGAGCCAGGTGGAAGGTAGGGCTTTGGAGCAGGTTGGGGGCAAGAGTGGCTACAGTGAACTGTGAGAGAGGTGACGGGGCCAGAGGCTGGCAAGGTGGACGGGGGCAGGTGTGAACGACCCCAGAGGCCACAGAGAGATCTGGGCCTGCTCTGGATCACAGCCCCCGCTAGTAGATAAAAAAGAATGTAAACTATTTTGGACTTCCCTGGTGGTGCAGTGGTTAGGAATCCACCTGCCAATGCAGGGGACACGGGTTCGAGCCCTGGTCGGGGAAGATCCTACAGGCTGTGGAGCAACTAAGCCCGTGCACCACAACTACTGAGCCCGTGTGCCACAACTACTGAGCCTGCATGCCACAAGTACTGAAGCCCAAGCGCCTAGAGCCCATGCTCCGCAACAAGAGAAGCCACCGCAATGAGAAGCCCGCGCACCACGACAAAGAGTAGCCCCCGCTCACCGCAACTAGAGGAAGCCAGCACGCAGCAGCAATGAAGACCCAACAGCCAAAATTAAATAAATTTTTAGAAAAAGAATGTAAACTATTTCGTTATAATGTTATATTGATTGCATGTTGACCTAACATTGTGGATATACTGAGTTAAAAAGTCTATTATTAAGATTAATTGCACCTGTTTCTTTAATTAATAGAGTTAAATTTCTAAGAGCAGTTTGGGGTTCACAGCTAAACAGAGGAAGATGCAGAGATTTCCTGTGTACCCCCCTGCCCCCAAACGTGCATAATCTCCATTACGTCATGCACCTCCCTCCCCCGCCAGAGCAGCATGTGTGTTACAGCTGATGAACCGATACTGACACGCCATCATTACCTAGAGTCTATAGCTTATGTGAGGGGTCACTCTTGGGTTGACATTCTATGGACAAGTGTACAGTGACATGTGTCCACCATTATAGTGTCATACAGAGTAGTGTTACTGCCCTAAAAGGCCCCGGGCTCGCCTACGCACCCGCTTCCATAACCACTGATCTTTTCACCGTCTCCACAGTTCTGCCTTTTCTAGAATGTCATCTGTTGGTCTGTAGCGTTTTCAGCCTGGCTTTTCTCACTTAGTAATACGCCTTTAAGGTTCCTGCAGCTCTTTTCAGGTCCCCGGTTTCTACTTCTTAATTGCAATCCACGCATGGCTTGCATCCTATTTCTACCAGACTCGCTGGTCTGGACACAGGCTGAGGCTGTGGGTGGAGTCTGCAGGGTGTTAGCGGGGTTCTGCAGGGTCAGGTCTGTGCCCCCATCTGGAAGGGGATGAGCGGAGTGACCGTGGGAAAGGTGTTCGACGGTGTCTCAAAGCCCGCATGGTAGGAGCTTGTCCTCGCTGCTATTTTAGGAAGACTGGGGTGACCGCGGGTGGGACAGGTGACTGAGGCGGAGGGAGTGGCAGTGGGGAGGAGAAGAAAGGAAGGGCAGGGCACACACCCGGAAGCTGGGGATGGCAAGGTGTAAGGGCGAGGGAGGAGACGGAAGGTGACCCGGGTAACACGGATGGGGTGTGGCTCGGCGAAGTCAGGACAGCCCCTGGGTGAAGCTCACTCACTCGCACCCACTAAGCCTGCAGGACACGATGGGGCTCGAAGATGGGCGAGTTCAGAGCAGCACGTGTTTCCCTGTGTCCACGGCCTGGGCCACCTCCTCTCCTGACACTGGTCAGGGGAGTTCTGAAATCCCATGAGGCCAAGAAGAAGGGGTCTGGCAGTCAGGGGTCTGGCCATGCCCCCTCGCTGCTACTGAGAGTGAGATCCCGGGCACACACTCAGGATGGGAAATCGGTTTCCCCTCGAGGCATCAGAGAGTTGGATCAGCGGTCCCTGGGGTCCCCATGACTGGAAAAGGCAGTGGTCACATGCCTTTCACCCGCAATGTCCTTGCCTGTTCCCTGGGCTCCCAGCTTCCCCGACCCCGAGGCCAGTGCTTGGGGAAACCCTTGCCCAGGCAGACCTCGTTGCCTGGGGCCACACACGTATCCATATTTCACTTCATTATTTCCCAAGACCGCTTGTTTCTCAAAGACTTCAAGGGAAGGAACAAGTCTAGCCGTGATGGTATCCGTGTTATGAAGAGTTATTCCAAGAAAGGAAAGTAGAAAGCGACGGAGTGTTATGTGGTCCCTGCCTCGCCCTGTGTGTCTGAGGGCTGCTGAAAATAAGCACCACTCAGGATGCAAACCGGAGATGCCCAGGGACGCTCAAGATGCCCGAGGTTGAAGGATGCTGTCTCTTTCCCAGAGTGCGCAGATCTTTGTTATGAGCTCACCAAGTTTGAGACAAGGATGACTCAATTAAATGTCTTACATTCCTGACTCTTATCTAAATCCCTCACAGCCCCAGGGCACCAACCCTGAATGTAATGCCGCATCCTCCTCAAGTCCTTACAGATGACCCAGTTGGAGTGAGGAGAGCGGTCGCCAAGATCATGCAAGAATCCACAGGTCAGGCACGCAGCCAGCACTCAATAAATGCTTGCTGGATGCCTACGGAGGGGCACCAGGTACCAGACCCGAAGGCTGTGTGACCTCGGGTGAGAGGGTATCCCACTCTGGGCAAGTTTTCCATAGAAACCGTGGGGATTGGATTTGATTAATGTCTGAGCACCAGCCAGACCCTTGAAACTGCCTGTTGGGGAGAGACTCCCCCTCTCATCTCAGGATCGTGAAAATGCCTGTGAGAGCTCTCCATGTCCAGAAGGAAGGATAGAAGGGAGGGAGGAAGGGGAAGAGGGAAAAAGGAGGGTGGGGGAAGGGAAGAGGAGGGCGAAGTGCGGAGGAACAGCGCTCACCCTGGGTCTCCTCTGGGCCCGGCGTCCTCCCCACACCCACCCTGAACTTCCCCAGCACTAACACCACCTCCAAGTTCTTCTACCTGCACCTCAGGAAGTGATCATGCAATCTAGATTTATTCAAATTAAAAATTTTGGAAAAAATAAACAGACTCTAAAATCGGGCAAACAGATACATGGAAGACAAGCGCAGTTGGAAAATTGCTATTTGAAAATCGGCCGCTTAATTGCTGAGTGTCTGTACATATGCACTTTAAAAAAAATATTTAATTAAGCCATTTTCATACTCTATAATTATTTCATTGGCAGGGACGGGAGTTCAGCTCCAGCCCCTCCCCCTGTGCGGATGAGCCCCCAGCTCCCACGGTCTCCCGGCTGCTTTCGGAAACAACACAGGTGGGAAAGGGGGCACCCCCTGCGTGGCTGGTACCACCTGCGAGCATGTGGCTTTGGGCAAGGCCTGGACCTCTGCGAGACTCGGTTTGTTTATCTGTAAAAGGGATCAAAGGCACAGACCTCAGATACCCACCGTGAGACTGGAGCCGGTGTGTGGGGGGAGAGTACAAGGCGGGCTCGTGGTCACGGGCAGGTGACAGGTCCCCGCATCACGGAGCCTCCTGAGGGGCACGGATGCCACACTGTATCCGTGTGGACCTCTCTCTGGCCGGAGGCGTGGCTGTGTGGACTCCCCTCGTGCGCCCTGATGATTACGCAGAGGACCGGCACTAGCCCTGCCCCGTCGGTGTGCAAAGCGCCCGGGCAGACCCCAAAGCCACACCAGGGATGGGAACTCCCACCTGCACTTTTCACGTGGGGAAACCGAGGCCCGGCAAGGAAGGGATGTGTGCAGAGGCCCCTGGGGATCCATGGCACAGCCGGGACTCCATCTTGGTCTCCAGGCATCCACCCTGGGCCCTCCCACCAGAGGAGGTGATGTGTGTTAGGATGGTTTCCCAGCTGAACGCCCTGCTGAACTTTAGTCTGTGATGTGAGATGAGAAGGGACAGATGTCGAGAGGCCACCACCCAGGGGCCACCCTTGTCCTCAGGAACCAACAACTCCAGGGGCCCTGGAAAGACAAGGCTTTGATCCGCTGCCCGGGACTGACAAGTAAACCCTCTTGGGATCAGCCAGGGAGAGAGAATTAAGGTGGCCCGGGGCACTGATAGGCCGGTCAAGTCATTCAAGAAAATTCCGTGACATGGCTTGACATTCTGAGTGTGAAACAGGGTGTCGGGTGCCAGCCAGGTGGGTGAGCTGAGGGAAGGGGTCTCAGCCTGCCCTCAAAGGGGCACGATGGCAGTAGTGGGGCGACGCCAGGCAAGTTGCCCCGAGGATCTGAGAGCGTGGTCTCCCTGCAACGGGAAAAGCCTCTTGGGGGGATTAATAGACACAGGGGCTCACACGCTCTGGACACCAGGCCAAGGGCGGAGCTCGGCCTCCCAGGAACAGGACAATAGCATCGGCCAGGAGCATGCCTTCCCATTTTACAGGTGAGGAAACTGAGGCGTATCACCTGCCTTGCTCAGGGTCACACGGCAACTACAGGAAACTCAGTTTAAGCCCAAGCTGTTGGCTCAAGTCTGCCTTCTCTGCTGTACCCCAGGCTGTCCCCCGGGCATGCATTCCTGTCCCTCGGGATGCTCACAGGGCCAGGCACCCACCCTGCGTGTCTGGACTTTCTGACTCTATTTCTTCCTCTCGCAGAGCCTGGTGGGTGATGCTCTCTGCCGTGTCAGCATTTGCACACTGACCACAGCCCTTCCCCACTCGGTAGCCCTGTTAGTATTACCTGTGGGTTTTCTCCCTGGCTTAGGGCTTCTCCTTAACTCAAGCCCAGTCTTTTTTTTAAATTTATTTTATTGAAGTATTGTTGAGTTACAATGTTGTGTTAATTTCTGCTATACGGCAAAGTGATTCAGTTATGCATATATATACATTCTTTTTCATATTCTTTTCCATTTTGGTTTATCACAGAATATTGAATATATTTCTCTGTGCTATACAGGAGGACCTTGTTGTTTATCCATTCTCTATATAATAGTTTGCATCTGCTCATCCCAAACTCCCACTCCAGTCCTCCCCCAACCCCCTCCCCCTTGGCAACCACAAGTCTGTTCTGTGAGTCTGTTTCTGTTTCATAGATAGGTTCATTTGTGTCATATTTTAGATTCCACATGTAAGGGATATCATATGATATTTGTCTTTCTCTGTCTGACTTACTTCACTTAGTATGATAATCTCTAGCTGCACCCATGTTGCTGCAAATGGCATTATTTCATTCTTTTTCATGGCTGAGTAGTATTCCACTGCATATATGTATCACGTCTTCTTTATCCATTCATCTGTCTATGGCCATTGAGGTGCTTTCCATGTCCTGAACTCAAGCCCAATCCTAAAAGAGCCCGGGCAGTGTTCCGTGCCGGCCCAGAGGAGCACCCTAGCAGGGGCCCCAGATTTTCCATGCTCAAACTCACAGTCACGTGTCAGTGTCCATCTCTCTGAGTCCATCCCAGGAGCTCGTCTCCCAAGCAGCCCTTCCACATGTGGTTTCTAGCCCCGCTGCCATGGCTCTGCTGATGCTCTGGGCCCTCATGTGTTAGGTGCTGTGAAGTCAGTAGATCTTTCCAGAATGTAGCTGGGCTGGGCAGGGCCTGGTCCCAGGGACGGCCTCAGTATCCCTGCCTGCAGCTCTACCAACAACTTAGGGATGGAAATTGGTGCCGAGCCAGGGACCAGGCCACCCTGCAAGGCTGCTTGCAGGACGCTCTGCTCAAGCTGGCTCCCAGCCAGCTGCATCTCCTTACTTCACAGTAAGGGTCACCTCCCTTTCGGTGAACCCCTGAGATGAGTGATTCTCTCAGCTCAAGAATGCCTTCCAACACACTTTCCCCTGCGCCGATTCTGTGCCGGCTTCGTGCTGAGCGCGGAGCGCAGAGTGGGTGGGCGGGCGTTTCTGTGGCTGGCGTTGCCAGCGCCACTGTACTTCCTGTTCAGATCCTGAAATAATTCCACACCCATCAGTCAGCAGACACTGCTCATACCTCTCCTCCTGGATGCAGTCCCTCCCAAGACCTTCTCACAGACCAGGAGGAAAGGGCTTACACCCAGCTTAGCAGGGGCCCACCAGGAGCCTGCTCTGGGCTGTACCAGCGCCCACACTGAAGGAGCAATGCTCCTGCCACATCTGGTGTGCAGCAGGGCAGGGCAGCCGCCTCTGGGGGGCCCCAGGGCCTGGGGGCAGGGCTGAAGCACTAGAAAAGGACCTTGGATATGCAGCCAAAGCGGAGGTCAGAGCCCGGAAACGTGCCAGGAGCTCTCAAAGACTGGGGAAGGTGCCAGGGGCTCGCAGGGAAACTGCGGAGGGTGCTAGGTGCTCCCAGGGAAGCTGGTGAAGGCTCTGTGTGTGCCTGGGGGTCCGGGGAGGCCTGGCGGAGGAGCTGGCAGGAACTGAGGAGGGGAGGGGAGGGAGAGGGTGCTGGACAAAGGGGTGGAAGCGTCCCCGACAATCAGCCTCAAGTGCTGCTGGGGAAGCTGGCTGCTCCTGCCGCTGTGACGAAGCAATGAGGGCCCAAGTCCCAGGCAGGGGCTACGGAGTATAGCCGAGGCCCAGAGCCCGGAGCAGACACAAATAACGCACGGGGACCTCAGCCCCGAGCAGGCGGCCAGGGCTGAGGCTGCTCCAGGCCCAGGATAAAGACGCTGGGTGAGTGACCTCGTCTCATCTCCGTTCCAACCAATGACTCTCAAGGCACCAATGAAGAAACTGAGATGCAAGCAACTGGAGTCCCTTGCTCGGCTCCTAAGGGACAAAGTGAGACTGTGTCCTACTCGGGTTCTAAACTGGGCAACTTCTACCAGCTTCCAGCCCTATGAATGGCTCTGGTGGTTTTATTTCTGGAGGTTTTAAGATGACCCGAGGTGGGATATTTGCCGTGGCTCTTTTCCCAGATGGTGGGGGCTTTAGAACTGGGTTGCAACCGTCGGGACTCAATGAGGCCTGTGTCCCCGGAAGTGTCCCTGGGCACTGTCCTGGGGTGGGCAGGGCTCACCTGGCACAGGCGGGGCTGCCTACTGCTCACCTTGACACACAGGCCTCATCAAACCCCAGCAGATGTCCCTGATTTTACAGCCGCTCTGCAAGCCCTCAGCCGGGCACACCTGCAAAGGCCAAGGTGAGTCTGGAGACCCCGACACGGAGGGGGCGTGGAGAGGCTGGGAGAGCGGTGTTTGTCGCTTTGGATTTTGTCGGGAAGGACACACAAGCACGTCCTACAAACGGGACAGGCCGGTTGCTACCCAGGAACAGGCCCTTCCGTGTCCAGCTTCTCTCCCCCGCTACCCAGGGTGAAGTGCACTGATGCACGTGATCTCCCAGGGAACCCGCCGACTTGGGAGGATGCCAGCCCCCTCTAAAGCCCAGAAGGGTCATTTCAAATAGGAAGCACCCCAATATAATGAGACAAATAATAACACAAAATGACCTGTTGCAGACCAGGTAACGCAGCTCCAAAGGGCTTCCCAATCCAGCAGCTGCCTTATTGTGGAACCGGGGGTGCAGCTAGGAATTCCCAGCAGGAATGGGGAGGGCAGAGGAGCTGGAAGAAAGCTCAAGGCGGGGGAGTGGGAGCCCCCAAATCTGGAACCGAGGCTTAGCATCAAAGCCGGTTGGGGGCTGGGCTGGGTTACGCTTCCCTTGTGAACTGGAATCTATCCTGCGGAAAATTCCTAAAATTTCCTTCCCTCATATGCTGGTACACCCTCCACTCTTCTTGGAATCATTTAAAAAATAATAGAATAAGAACAACAGAAGGCAGCTACAACAATAAGAAGAAAAGAAGCTTCTCTTTCAACCCTCAGCTGGGTCCCCTTATCCCTCTGTACCTGTCCAGCCCTTGTCCACAGGTGAACATATTTCTAGTACGGCCATTACAACATGTGCCCAAATTTTGGTCTGATTTTATAACTAAATGGTTAGCGTTTGCTGCCTGCTGTGTAATACTCCATCCAGCGCGTGTGACATTACTGACAAGCCATTGGTTAGGATGAACTTTTTTAAAGTCTCTCTAAAAATACTGAGAGCCTACTATGTGCTGTGTATTTGGGAAACTGACTTCTTTCTATTTTCCTGTTATTTCTGTGGCAAGCCCCTCTGCCCTTTATAAAAATTTTCATCCCTTTAACACGTCCTGGATCACTCCCTAGGATCAAGCGCCAGGAATGGGGCTCTAGCTTCTGCATGGCTTTTCAAAAGTGTATTCTCAGATCCAAGAAACTCTTACAAGTCAATATTTTAAAAACAAGGGTCCTCATTTATTCTTAGGGGGTCCCGGCATAAAATGGTAACATTTTTATATGCCAATTCCCGAGTTATAGAATCTGACACTCTAAATTAATTTTCTGAGTAACAGTTGACGCTATCCAGTTTCTATTAAAGGCAGCGCAAATTATATACTGAACATTTTTAAAGAGGAAAAGGAATGTAAATAGACATTAGCAGATGAGATATGGGCAATCGGGAAGGAAATTCTATTTTTAAATGTTCAGAGAAATATTTCAATACAAAGTCCAAAAACTGAGCAGGAAATAAGACAGGTGGAACACAACTTGGGATCTCAGTAAACATCAAAGAAATGCTGTAAGTCATGAAATCGGGGGCATTCGATTGACACTTTTTAATGGCAAAAAGATCAGGGAATACAAAACAAAGGTTGATTCAATGACAAAACTGAATAGTTAAGTCAGTAACCTACAGATTTCCGTTTCTAAACTGTGTCCTTAAAGACACACTCTCCCACACCTGCCCCTGGGATTCTGCAGGCCCTTGGCCTCTCATTCCTCAGCAGGAGGCCCCTTGACCCGCTCTGGGTTGAAGTTTTGAGATCTGGGCTTGCAGATGCCCCCATCCTTTTCTAATCCTGGACCTTGGACAAGTCAACCAACATCTCTGAGACTTAACTTGCTTGTGACATCAGGTGGCAGTAATAAGAATAATGGTAATCATCATTAATTAATACTCATCAATAATTATTCCCCCATACATCAAGTTCCATGCTGAGTGCTTTGGACGGACCAGCTCTCTTAATCTTCCCAACCCTCTACATGGTAAGCACGAGGCACCATCCCATTTTCCAGAGGAGGAGACTGAGGCACAGAGAGGCGAAGTAGTAAGTGGCAGAGCTGAGTTTGAACCCCAGCGGTCTGGCCCTGAGCCCATGAACTTCAACCCCACCACGTGTAGCTCCCCAGTCCTCACCAGGAACCACTTTCCAGAAGGGAGGGTGTGAAAGGACCTGTACCTGCACACGTGGCTGCAGATGGGGTGTCGAACAGGGAGACGGAAGCACCAGAGGAGGAGGTGGGGACTCCTTGCAATCGGGAATTTCCCCTTCCTGGTCCAGCCGGGGCAGGAGGTGAGCCTGGCCCAGTTCCATCGGGGTGGGGGGCACGCCGTCTCCCCAGGAAGCACCCTGTCCTCCCATTCACGCAGTCCTGTGGGGGCCCTGTGTGCCTCAACCGTATGCAAGGACAGGGCCCTCCATGGAGGGTAAGAAGCACCGCTGTGTTCACACCCGCATGGCCTGTGTTTTCCCAGCTGACAGGACCTGCAGACGTGCCAGCCAGAGGCCCACGGCGCTCTCTGTCCCTTCAACCTGCGCTAGTTTCCTCTTCTCTCAAATCATGCAAATCACCCTCTGAACAACCTCCAGCACGTCCCTAGCGCCTTCAAGATGGAGCCGGACTGCTAACAATAGCAGGCCCTGGAAAAACACACGGTGTGGACGCTGTCAGCTCCCCATTCTGCACAGGAGGGAAGCGGGGCTCCGAGAGGAGACCCTTACTCATGGCAGAGCCTTCGGCAGGGGAAGACAACGCGTGAAGCCCTTGGACCCTCCCTTCCCTCCCCCGCGGGTCCCCTTGCCGCTCGTCTGCGTGCCCACAGCCCCCGTGACACCTGCTCCACCATAAATGGATTTCCTGTTCCTTTGATCCACCTGAATGCTCTTTAATGGCCAGGACAGTATCTGGCCAGCTCTCTGGCCCAACACCTCGCATGAACTGAGTGCCAGTAAACGTTGGTTGAACGAGTGCATAAGTGAATGAGTGAATGAATGAATGAATGACACAGTTCTCAACCAGACGCCCTCAGAGTTACTGCCGACGCCCCACATAAGCTCTCAGCACCCAGCCCTGCTGTAAGAGCCAAGAGGGTCCTCGAAACCTCTGGGCCTCCGACCACACCCCTCCCATGAATACGACACAGGCCCAGAGAAGAGCAGTCACTTGTTCAAGTTCACACAGCAGCTGAGAGCCAAGGGGGTGACTTTGACTGAGGTCTCCTGGCCCCAAGGTCAGTGTTTCTTTCTTTTTTTTTTTTTAATATTTATTTATTTATTCATTTGGCTGTGCCGTGTCTTAGTTGCGGCTTGTGGGATCTTCAGTTGCGGCATGCGAACTCTTAGTTGCGGCATGCGGGATCCAATTCCCTGACCAGGGATCGAACCCAGGCCCTCTGCACTGGGAGTGCGGAGTCTTAGCCGCTGGACCACCAGGGACGTCCCCGCCAAGGTCAGCCAAGACTCCAGGCTGTCTTGGGCAGACAGCTACAGGGCGGATGTTAGAGTCATTCCCGACTCCTGCCTACAGTCAAGAAGACAAGACAGAATCACCCCCTCGCACCATCAAACTCCAGAGGCTTCTTCAAAATGCATCAGTGAGTGATTTGGGAGCAGAGCACAAGCAGTTTGCAGCAGCGCATCTGTCCCTGCAGCCCCGGGGAGTCGGCAGGACAGACAGGCATCCAGACATCCTTCTCTGAATATGCAGAGGAGACAGCTCCATGTGCACTGGGCAAATGCCCGCGCCTGCGCACCAGGTGCCCTGGGAGAGGGTGTGCTGGGGCCACAGCAACAGCCTGAGAAGGTGAGTAGCTTGGCCGAGGCCGTGCAGCAGAGCAGGCCCTGCAGAGCTCCCTACCCCATCCAGGCGCTTTCCTGCCTGAGCCGGCGGCCAGCCCAGGAGAGGGCCACATCTTCCCCAGAGCCAATCTCCTGCAGGCACCTCCGTGGTTAAAGCATCATTTTTTTTTTTTTTTTGCGTTACGCGGGCCTCCCACTGTCGTGGCCTCTCCCGTTGCGGAGCACAGGCTCTGGACGCGCAGGCTCAGCGGCCATGGCTCACGGGCCCAGCCACTCCGCGGCATGTAGGATCTTCCTGGACCGGGGCACGAACCCGTGTCCCCTGCATCGGCAGGCGGACTCTCAACCACTGCGCCACCAGGGAAGCCCTAAAGCATCATTTGAAGGGAGCACCCGTGGTCCACGTCATGCTCACGTGGAGGGGGCGTGGTGACAGTCTGACACCACAGGTTGTGTGACCTGGAGCTGGTCACAGGAGTCACTGGACCTCAGGTGTCCCTTCTGTACAATAGGGACACACCTTCCACCCCAGGGTCGTCCCAAGGGTTAAAGGAAGTGACAAACCTGAACCTCCCAACACAGTAACTGGCCTGGGATGCAGCCCTTCCCTTCCTCCCCCTCTGCTCCCTGCCTGGGAGCAGAAGGTATGTGATGATGGTGCAGTAAGGGGTTAACTCAGCGCGTCTGGGTTGTCCAAACCCCGCACGTTCCCAAGAAAAGTTTGGCCCTTGACTGGCTCCAGGAAGGTCACCTCTAAGCCTTGGAAGGTCCTGCCTGTTAAGAGTGCCTCTGTGTCCTGAGGCCTTGGGCTGGCCAGTTAGTCTATGCTCACAATATGATTCCTGGCAGAGTCTTGGGTCAGCGGGTCTCAGCTTTACCTCTGGAGGCGCTGGAGACTAAGGCCAGCCACAAGGCTACATGAACGACCCCCAGTAAAAACTCTGGACGCCAAGACTCGGGTGAGTTTCCCCGGTTGGGGTCCTTCCTATGTGCTGTCACATGTCATTGCTCAGAGAATGAAGCCCGGTCCATATGGCCCAGGCAATGTGACCAGGGCCTTTGCACGTGCCGCTCTCCGTCCCAGATGCCCACAGGGACTGACTCGGGACTGACTCCTCAGGGCATTCCAGGCCCTGCTCAAGTGTTACCTCACCGAGGAGAACGCCCTCCTCCTCCCCCCCAGGAACCCTCCCGCTTGGCTTTTGTCCGCGGTGCACGTTGCTACCTGACAGTGCACACGCATCTCGCTGATTTACTCTCTGCCTCCCTTTAGGACATCAGCTCCCGGGAGGAGAGTGCTGGTGTCTGGTTTCCCTCCACCCTGGGAAGCTGCAGCAACATCTCCCTGCCCTGGGGGCCCCATCACTGATGCTGTCTTGGGGTTTTACTTCATGTGTGATCCAGGGTCAAGTTCTGTTTTCCCCCCAGGGCTGCTGCACTTACTGAAAATCCTCTTTCCCTCACTGCCCTGTGTAGCAACTTGCTTGTAAGTCAGGGCTGGTCTGAGCTCACTCTGGGCCCGTGGAGCCGCCGGCCACAGGTTTGCCGCCTGTGGGTCTGTCCCCCAGCTCCTGTGACCCTGTAAAAGCCGTAAGACCATGGCCCTCACCTCTGTGCCCCCTGCTCCCAGCCGAGCAGACAGTGAAAGTTTGCTGAAGTGAATGAAGGATGCCCAGACTATTTCCACCATGGCACTAAATGACAGTAAAAGTGCGGCAAGGAGCCGGCAGCGCCCCCCTCCCTCAGGCCCTCTCTCTGCAGAGGGGCCCCCTTGTTCCACCTCCACCCACGGGCGCCCTGTAATAACTTAATGTACTTGGTTCTCCAGGCAAGGAAACCAAAGTGGGTGGAAATTGGCAGAAAGTATTTCTCCAATTCCTAAGAATCCCATTTGAGAGTTAAATAACGACAAGATGCCTTGAAGCCCTTGAAAATTTTGAGCTAAGCCATTCTCAGGGAAGGCGCGTTATCCAGCAAGAATTGATGGTCTGCAGGAGGGGTGGGTGGGGAGGGAAGGCTGTGTACAGGGCGTCGGTCAGGCTGGGATCGGCTCCTCCGAAGCACGCGGGCGTCACCCGGACCCGGGAGTCCCACCCCACCAGCAGGACCTGCCGCCCCTGCACTGCATCGCCCTGGCTGCCTGCCAGCCTCTCTGTGCCCAGGGGTGCTAGCCAGACGGTGCCGGCAGTCCCTGGCTCTGGCCAAGGTCCTGGCAGACCCCCTAAACTCCAAGCCCTGTGAATGGAGAATGTGGCCCTTCACCTGCGCCTCACTCCTAGAACCAGGCTGAAACCGGCTTCCCCCTTCCAGGGGAGCTTCTGCCAGCAGTGCCGTCTCAGCAGGGTGGGGTGTGAGGGCTTCTGCTGCTGGGGCTGGAACGCCCACTCTTCCACAGCAAAACTATTTTTAAAAGTCATGCAACTTACACCTGTGTGCACATCCTACTTTTTCAAAGTGCCCTCCTGCATTGTGACCACATAGGGTCCCATTTTAGAGACTAGAAAATCAAAATCAGAGAGGTTAAGTCACTTGCTCAGAAACCCACAGCCAGCAGGTGGAGAGGCAGGGTGGACCCAGGCCTGTCGCATCCTACAGCCCTCGACCTTCCCCTTCTGCCTGCAGAGAAAGCAGCGGCTATGGTCCTCCGAGCACCCCTGTGTTCCGGAAACACTGCCGCGGGTTTTACCTGCAGACTCTCATCTCACCTTGCAGCCCGGAGGGAGGTGTGAGAATCTGCCCTGAAAAAGGAAGAAACAAAACAGAGGTTCTGGGACCAGAAGCAGTGTGGCCAAGGCCCCATGGTCACTGACGGCCTCTGGGACAGGCTCCGATTTGGAAGAAAAGCTCCCACCACCTGGGGTTCTGGCCTTGTAGAGATGCAGGGGTGCAGCTCACAGGACAGCCACACCTGCACGTGCCCATCAATAGAGGGCGTGACTCCTCCCATGGTAACATGGAAAAGGAGGTGAGCGTGGGCCTGAGTGGGTCCTGGGAGGCGGGGATGGGGAGGGACGGAGCTGACTTTCTCTCGCGTTCTGCCCTTAAAAAGCCTGGGGGGCAGGTAGATGGTGGTGAGGATGGAGTCTGAGGGGCGGGGTTCTGGGGAGGGACCAATCCCGTGGACCTGCTCTTCCTTACTTCCTTCCTCCCTTCCCTCCCTCCCCCCCCCCCGACCCCCTCCCCCAGCTCACACACCACACATTACTGGGTCCCTGCCCTGTGCTTGGCCCCAGGCTGGGCTTTCAGATGGGGACACAGAGCTGCCCTGGAGAGGCTCTTCCTCCAGGAGCACGGGGGGCATCTGACTGGTGACTGAGGGAGCCTTTAAGATGCTCTCCCGGTCACCGCCTGCCTGAAAGGTCATCACTGGTGCTCATTTACTCCATCATTGTGTCCCCTGTATCCCAGGACCTGCTCCTGGACTGATTCCAGAATGTGACTCCACTTTTCTATTTTAAAGGCACCAACTTGCCACCCGTGGCGTCCTTTGGAGGAAGCGCATGAGTGAATCCGAGGGGCCCACGCTGCTGCCCAGGTGGGCGGCATCACGTATCTTCAACAACAGTGTGCCACCTCCCAGGACCTGCTAAAGAAGAATGTGATGGGCCCGGGGTGATGTCAGTTCTGTTTTCCTCCCCATTAAGGAGATTTTCTCCTGAGGACAGATTCTTCCCTGGAAATGGGCCAGGGCAAAGCTCGTCTGAATTTTCTGCGTCTGAGTGTCTGGGGGAGCGGCAGACAGCTGACACTGGAATACCAGACACAGGGAAGGAGAGGCGCTGGTTTTTCAGCGCCGTGAAGAAACAGCCGTTCCGGCCTTTGCACGGCCCCGCTGGCTCATGCCTCCCAGCCCCCAGGGGTGGTACCCCAGGGGTACCTCCGGCCTTCACCAGGTGCGCCTGGACCGTGTCTGCAGAGACACTCCCCAGAGCCCGCCTCTCCGTCTGTCTCTCTGGGCGTGGACCTCTGGTTCTCCTTCTGCACCTATAAATCTGTCTGTGTGTCTCTCTGTTGGTATCTCTGTCTCTCTGAGGGTCTCTTCACAGGTGCAGCTCTGTCCTTGCCTCTCTTGATCTGTCTCTCTGTCCACGTGTCTCTACTTTTCTGTGTGAGCCATTCTCTCCTCCATTCACCCCTTCCACCTCCCCGTTCCCTTTCCCCTAAGGCCACCTCAAGAGCAGACGTCTCATGACAGAAAGGTCTGGGGACAACACATGGCATCTCCACTCGGCCATAGGAAAGCAGGTCTCCCTGCAGCGCCCCTCATTCCAGGGGGCTGACGGATGCCTTGGAGGAGCAGGCGGACGATAAATAAACAAAGTGAATTCTAGTGTTGGGTACGTTGCGTACTATGAATAAAAGAAAATGGAGCGCAGACTTGGGGCAGGGGGGGCGCTATTTCAGGCAAAGTGGCCTCTCCTCAGTGAAGGGACCTTTGAACAGAGACGGGAACGCATGCAGGAGTCAGAGGTGAGCACGTGCA